>NW_005353753.1:2436947-2441639 GCF_000412655.1 Myotis brandtii
AAAATGAATGTATGTATGATACTGTAATAATGGCTACATGTCATTATATATTTCTCAAAATCCATAGAATATGCAACACAAGGAGTAAACTCTAATAAACTCTAATATAACTATGGAATTTATATAACAATAATGTATCAACATTTGCTCATTAATTGTAATAAATGCACTAGACTAATAAAAGATGTTAACAAGAGGGGAAATTGTGTATAGGAAATATTGAAAGAAATGGATAAGTGGGAACTCACTTTAGTTTCTGCTCATTTTTTCCTGCTAGGATAAACATAATCTAGATAGATTATAGAACTAAATGTAGACAGGTAATTAATGATGTTTTTAAAAGAATACAGAGGAAGATATTTTTGTATTCTTTTTTATTTTATTTTTAAATATTTTTGTTAATCCTCATCTGAGGATATTTTTTCCATTGAATGTTTTAGAGAGAGTGTGAGGGAGGAGGGAGGAAGAGAGAGAAAGAGAGAGAAGCATCAATGTGAGAGAGACACATTGATTGGTTGCTGGGATCAAACCTGCAATCCAGGTATATGCCCTTGCCTGGGAGTTGAACCTTTGACCCTTAGTTCAGAGGCTGACTCTCTAATCACTGGGAAACACCAGCCAGGACTATTTTTGTATTCTTATAGAAAGATACAGAGCTCTGAAAGCATTTTAAAAAAGTGCAACCTGGTAAATTGGACTTCATTACATTTAAGAAATTCTATACCCTAAAATATAGAAAAATATATTCATAAAAAGGTATGCATAAAATATTATTATCCACAATACACAAAAACTATATAAAACTTAAAAATTTTATTAGTTTAAATAAAATAGACAAATGACTTGAACAGAAATTTCACAGGAGATGATATATTTTCTATATTGATAATTAAATTAAAAATTTAATTAATACAATAAAAAAGTAGATACCAGAACACAGATAATTATGATGGGAAGAAAAGGAGTTACTACCACTTGGAAAAATTTTAGACAGTATCTGCTAAAAATGAACATATAAATGCCCTATAATTCAGAAATTCTATTTCTAAGTATATACCCAGCCTAAAAGCATAAACATGTTTACTTCATAGCATTTATTGCATTATTATTAGCAGCTGTATTCATCATAGCTCCAAGTTGGAAATTATACCAATCATCATAATAGATAAAATTAAGTTAAATTTTAGTACATTTATACAATGAAATACTATATTACATTTATTCTCAATGTCATGATGCCACCCCTAAAGATTATTGGGAAGCAAAAATATATTTTCTTCTTTTATCTAGAAAGAATGGATAGATAGATTGACAGATAATGTGTTTGTATACATATTTACATATATACACTCTTTTAAGTATGTAACAAAAAATATATATAGTATATATGTAGTACTAAAGCTTCATGAAGGAGGGCAAATAGGAAAAAGTTGCCTGAGAAGTTTTATTGGGTGGAAACAACAAAACATTAAGAAATACTGCTATATAGCAATGAAATATGATCTCTACAATGATACATGGTAATAGTAATGATGATTGTAATGATTAATCTCAGGAATATATTGAGTGAAATAAACCAAACATGAACTATATGCATCTACATATTTTATAAATAAAAACTGTCTAAAATAATATATGTAGGTCCCGCTGGAGTGTCTCATTTGGTTGAGTGTCATCCTGTATACTGATTGGTTGCTGGTTTGATTCCCAGTCAGGGCTCATACCTGGATTGTGGTTTCAATCCCCAGTTGGAGCACATACAGAAGGCAACAGATCAGTGTTTCTCTTTCACATTGATGTTTCTCTCTCTCTCTCTCTCTCTCTCTCTCTCTCTCTCTCTCCTCTCCTCTAGTGAGGATTAAAATAATAATAATAAATAATAGTAATATGTTTTTAGAAGTCTAAATAGAAGAGTTTCTTGCTTTAGACAATAGTTACACAATGTATTCAGTTTGTAAAAATTCATCAAGCTATTTAATATGTGCACTTTTATTGTATACCAGGGGCTCAGGGCACGAATTCTTGGACCTTGAAAGGAACTTTGGGCCATGACACTGTGGTGGGCACAGGGGCGGATCTCAGCCCATCCTCCATGCCCCCGCCTGGCTTCACCGCCATGGCCCCCAGTCCCCTGTCTGCTGGCAGCCCGGCTCCCACTGCCGCCACTCCCACTCGCAGCGCTGACGGCGCAGAGCAATTGGGGCCGGCACCAGCAGCAGGTGCGAGTGGGGCAGCTGCTGCCCCAATCGCCCCTCAGGAGCAGAGGGAGGTGGAGAAGCCCTGAGGGACGATTGGGACTGGTGCCGGACACTGGCAGTGGGTGCGAGTTTTAGAGAGAGTGTGAGGGAGGAGGGAGGAAGAGAGAGAAAGAGAGAGAAGCATCAATGTGAGAGAGACACATTGATTGGTTGCTGGGATCAAACCTGCAATCCAGGTATATGCCCTTGCCTGGGAGTTGAACCTTTGACCCTTAGTTCAGAGGCCGAATCTCTAATCATTGGGAAACACCAGCCAGGACTATTTTTGTATTCTTATAGAAAGATACAGAGCTCTGAAAGCATTTTAAAAAAGTGCAACCTGGTAAATTGGACTTCATTACATTTAAGAAATTCTATACCCTAAAATATAGAAAAATATATTCATAAAAAGGTATGCATAAAATATTATTATCCACAATACACAAAAACTATATAAAACTTAAAAATTTTATTAGTTTAAATAAAATAGACAAATGACTTGAACAGAAATTTCACAGGATCACCATCCCGCCATGTTCCTATGCACAGCCTCGTGGTCAGCGCACATCAAAGCGACTAGTTGTTCTGTTGTTCGGTTGTTCCACCATTCAGTCTCTTTGCATATTAGGGTTTTATATATATAGACTAGAGGCCAGGAGATGATATATTTTCTATATTGATAATTAAATTAAAAATTTAATTAATACAATAAAAAAGTAGATACCAGAACACAGATAATTATGATGGGAAGAAAAGGAGTTACTACCACTTGGAAAAATTTTAGACAGTATCTGCTAAAAATGAACATATAAATGCCCTATAATTCAGAAATTCTATTTCTAAGTATATACCCAGCCTAAAAGCATAAACATGTTTACTTCATAGCATTTATTGCATTATTATTAGCAGCTGTATTCATCATAGCTCCAAGTTGGAAATTATACCAATCATCATAATAGATAAAATTAAGTTAAATTTTAGTACATTTATACAATGGAATACTATATTACATTTATTCTCAATGTCATGATGCCACCCCTAAAGATTATTGGGAAGCAAAAATATATTTTCTTCTTTTATCTAGAAAGAATGGATAGATAGATTGACAGATAATGTGTTTGTATACATATTTACATATATACACTCTTTTAAGTATGTAACAAAAAATATATATAGTATATATGTAGTACTAAAGCTTCATGAAGGAGGGCAAATAGGAAAAAGTTGCCTGAGAAGTTTTATTGGGTGGAAACAACAAAACATTAAGAAATACTGCTATATAGCAATGAAATATGATCTCTACAATGATACATGGTAATAGTAATGATGATTGTAATGATTAATCTCAGGAATATATTGAGTGAAATAAACCAAACATGAACTATATGCATCTACATATTTTATAAATAAAAACTGTCTAAAATAATATATGTAGGTCCCGCTGGAGTGTCTCATTTGGTTGAGTGTCATCCTGTATACTGATTGGTTGCTGGTTTGATTCCCAGTCAGGGCTCATACCTGGATTGTGGTTTCAATCCCCAGTTGGAGCACATACAGAAGGCAACAGATCAGTGTTTCTCTTTCACATTGATGTTTCTCTCTCTCTCTCTCTCTCTCTCTCCTCTCCTCTAGTGAGGATTAAAATAATAATAATAAATAATAGTAATATGTTTTTAGAAGTCTAAATAGAAGAGTTTCTTGCTTTAGACAATAGTTACACAATGTATTCAGTTTGTAAAAATTCATCAAGCTATTTAATATGTGCACTTTTATTGTATACCAGGGGCTCAGGGCACGAATTCGTGGACCTTGAAAGGAACTTTGGGCCATGACACTGTGGTGGGCACAGGGGCGGATCTCAGCCCATCCTCCATGCCCCCACCCGGGCCCTCCCGCCACAGCCCCTCATCCACTGTCTGCGGGCAGCCACAGCCAGCTGCCGCTGCTCCCACACACTGACAGCACCAGCCCCACCCACACCCGCTGACGGTGCGGAGCGTCGGGAAGGGAGGGGAGGGGCCACAGGCACGGCACCACCCAGGGTATCGGGTGCAGCCGTGCCTGCAGCCCCCGATCTGCAATGGAGAAGGGAGTGGTGGAGCAGCAGGCATGGCAGCATCCTAGGCACCGGGTGCAGGCCCAGGGTGCAGCCTGCCTCTGGGCATCTGATCTGCAATCGCGAAGGGATGGGCTGGGCATGGCGGCACCCAGGGCACCGGGTGCTGAGGTGTCTGTGGTCCCCTGATCTGAGATCGGGAAGTGAGGAGCGGGGTCACAGGCAGGGCAGATCGGGGCTGGTGGGGCTACCGCAGAGGTCAGCCAGCACTCACGCCCCCAACCGGCTCTCCCTGGGAGTCCGGAGTGGAGGGCGCTCTCCCTGGGAACCTGGAAATCCGCCTCCCAGGGCAACTGTGCAGAAACCAAGCCTGGCGAGCCATGGAGAGGGCGACCTACC
>NW_005353753.1:2445374-2446982 GCF_000412655.1 Myotis brandtii
ACTGAAGCAAGCAAGCCTCTCTGCTCGCTTCAGTGCATGGCTGCTGGCTGCCATCTTGGCTGACAGTTAATTTGCATAAAGATATGCTGATTAGCCAATGGGAAGGGTAGTGGTCGTACACTAATTACCATGTTTCTCTTTTATTAGTGTAGATTGCATTAGAATAAAAGTTTTAAAGATAAAAAATGGGGAAGTTATTATATACATGAAGAATATCTTTCATTTGTGTTTCTAAAATTAAAGTTTATTTAGCAAAAAGCATTAAAATTCAAGAAATAAAAGTAATTTATGTTGTTAAAAGCTACATAGTTCATAATAAATGTATAATGGTTATGGACACAATAATACTGTAACAATTTTGATTAATAAATCTATACAGGATGCATGTAGTTATAGATACAATTTCACTTATAATTAAATAGATTTAACACAGTTCTTTGGTCAAAGAATAATAAGGTAGACAAATTTCTAAGTATATAGAATATCTAAAAATAAAACATAATCAACAATATCTCTCTCTTTATGCATACCAACACACACATCTAAATTCCTCTATTAATAGAGCATAAACTTTTTCAAGTAAATTATTAATGCTTTTGATAATTTACCATGACGTGGGCTATATTAAAACTCAATAAATTATAAAAATGGAAATGGTATAAAATCAATGTAATAAAATTAAAAATTAAATATAATTGCAAAAAATTAGAAGTCTCCATTCACATGGGAAATAAAAAAACACTCTATGATAGTAATTTAAAAATAGTCAAAAGAGTATAAAAATACATAATTTCAAAATATAGAAAATAGCAAGAAAGATCTGGGCATGTTAGAATTGGTATAATTCACCTAGAATAATCCACAGAAAAAAATTAATGGATTAACTACTCATATAAAGACACGAAAATAAGTGAGTTAAAACTTCAGTCTAAAATTTATTAGAAAACAGCAAAGAATATAAAATTTTAGAAGAAATTAAAAAATACAAAAAGCACAAAAAGTGGGAGCAATAATGGAACAGTGATATATTTAAAAAAAAAATAACCAAGATATGTAAACTGATGTTTAAAGTAAATAGGAATAAATTTGGAAATGGAAAGGCAATATCTTTTTTCCTTTAGACTCATTCTCCACTCTTTCCATAATCCATCATTGGTATTATTTAATTTTATGGATATAGGAGGATATATTACAGTTTGTTTAACCGTGTGTGTGTGTGTGTGTGTGTGTGTGTGTATGTGTGTGTGTGAATTTTTTAATGGATACTAGACATTTTGGCTTTTTGTGTATGTTTTTAATTCTATTTTTCAATTACATTTTACTTTCTAGACATTTTGTCTTTATGAACAATCGAGTATAGAGTAACATTTATGCCCAGTAATGGACAAGGTTCTTCTTTTGTTTGTTAAAGATCATATCAGGTGCCATATTGAATAGGCTGCCACTGGCCAAAGATGATAAGATTTGAGGTTAATAAAAATTCCTAATTGATCAAATTCAGAAGATTATGGGGAGGAAAAGAATTAACTTTATAATGAAAATAAAGAGCCCCGCCAGCGTGGCTTAGTGGTTGAGCATCGACTTATGAATCAGGAGGTCATGGTTCAA
>NW_005353753.1:2448945-2477407 GCF_000412655.1 Myotis brandtii
ACAATAACAACAAAATTTAGAGATATAGTAAAACCAATATATCACTATCTAGTCAAAATATGTACAGTTTTATTAAGTAACCAGCATACTGCTAGTCCAGAAAAATACTTTAAGCATTGCACCTTTTCAGTTCGATTGAGAGTAAATAATAATAGACTGGAAATATTTGAAAGAAATCAAGCTTTCCATGAAAGTGATCTGAGAATACACAGAGTTCCTTTCTGTATATGTGAGGCCATGGGTAGAGTGCAGGTTGGGTCCTATACAGTTTTGGTACTGAACATAGAGGTCACTCAGAAAGAAAAAAGATTTCAACAGTTAGACACTGTGTTCCAACACATAGACTAGAATAGAAATAATTTTGAGAAAGAGAATGAATTTCAGATGCAACTTATTTAAAGATTAGATATTGTCTCTATAACAAAAGAATCATATATATGTGTGTGTGTGTATACATATATATATATTAGAGGCCTGGTGCATGAATTCGTGCACGGGTGGGGTCCCTTGGCCTGGCCAGTGATCGAGGCCTATCAGGGGGCCAGACAGCAGTGGGGAGGGGCCACAAGAGGTTGGCCTACCAGCCCCCCCCATTGGGGCCAATCGGGAGGCCAGATGGCTGGGGGGAGGGGCCGAGGGAGGTTGGCAGGTGGGGGTGGGAGGGTCTGGCCATGGAGATGTTGGTCGGCCACAGGAGGTTAGCTGTGGGAGTGCACTGACCACCAGGGGGCAGCTCCTTAGTTAAGCATCTGCCCCTGGTGGTCAGTGCGTGTCATAGCGACTGGTCAACCCATCATTCTGGTCATTCCAGTTGTTCAGTCGTAATGGTCGCTTAGGCTTTTGAACAAATACTGTATGATCTCACTTATATGTGGACTTTAAAAAAAAAAAAATCCTGAACTCATAGAAACAGTAGATTGGTGGTTCCAGGGGAAAGGGGGGATAGGGTAAGACGGTCAAGTGATACAAACTTCTAGATATAAAATGAGTAATTTCTATTATTTAATGTAGAACACAGTTATTATAGTTCACAATCCTGTATTATGTACTTGGAAGTTGCTAAGAGAGTAGATCTTAAAAGTTATCACCACACACACAAAAATGATAACTATTTAAGGTGATGGATGTATTAATTAACCTTATTATAGGAATCGTTTTGCAGTATATATGCATATTAAATCATTACATTGTACATTTTAAACTTACACACTGTTAAATGTCAATCATATCACAAAAATGCTAAAAAATATATACACTTTTTACTTTCTTACTGCTTTGCATGTGTATGTGTGTGTCCATTTATTTGTGTAAATGTAATTATTTTATCACAATTGCTTCTATTGTCTACATTAACAAACTTGGTAGAAAAATCTCACTATTTGTGGCACTTTTATACTACTTATTACCATAATTTTAAGCATAAAGAATGCATTCTATTTTTCCCCCATTAGATGTCAGCTTCTCCATTTTCCTCTAGATGGCAGAGTAGCATTCTAAATGTTAGATGTCTGTGATAATCATTTCAAACATTTATGCTGTGCTTGCCAGCTCCATGGAAATATATTTCCCCCTGTCTACATTTAAAACAAAATAGAGTGTATTCATGTGGTATATTTTTTAAAATTGATCAATACAATACAATAAGGAATAATTAAAACAATATATAAAAAAAAATATTAAAGTTAGTACATACCTGACAGTGCTCACAGTAATGCGTCTGACATGTTTGCATTTGGTGCAAGACCTAGAAACAGGTCAAGTGCCTTTAATTTTCTACACCTAGAGTAGATTGCCTGTCACTCTGTTTTACAGCCTTTACTCTCCGATGAAAGGATTCTAAGACACCCCTGCTACTAGCTTGGTATAACTCTCTCCTACTGAATTTCCCATCAAATTTTCAAGATAAACAATGTCAAAAGGGGGTTCGCAGTTAGTCCAGGATGGAGTTTCTGCAAACACTCTGGGTGAGCTCTTCCAAATGCCAACACTTCTTCCTCTGAGTTTCTCTGAAGCAGCATGCTATCTGTTTATCTCCTTGCAAACACAAAGGACAGGCAATGTGGACCTGCATTTAGAGACAGAAACCAAGGGAGCCTTGAACTGTAGCCCCATTTCTAGTCTGATCATCTCAGAGATATTTGTATCGCATTTTCAGCTTCTAAACAGCCATCATTTGCATTTTGCTAAGTGTATTGTATATAAACTTGATTTATATATGGAACATTTATATCTTTACTGCTTTCTTATACAGAGCCAAAAATTAAGATGCATGAAATATGATAGACACAATAAATTATATATTTAATGAATAAAACAGTTATACAAAACTTAATAACAAGAAATAATGGTAGAGCTTCTCTACAATGATAAATGTTTGAGAACTATTAAAAAAACAAAACAAAAAAAAACCTTGCTAACAACAGAAACTACTTTTTCTTTTCTCCTCATGAGCCAAATACATATTTTCAGTTGTTTACTACCTGAAAAACATAAGTAAAATAAGGACAATAACTGTGAGTGGGAGAGAGATAAGTGAGAATGTCTGCAATACCTGAATCAAGTTAATTAGTAGAAAACAGGAAATTTCAAAGATGATTATCCAAATGTCATACTTCTGGCCTGATGTTGCATTCCCACATGTCTCTATACACAGGGGGGAAAAATCCAAATCTTAAGATTATTTAATGAAAATATAATTTGATGTGAATGCCAACTAATTCTTACTCTCTTGTAACAATATGAGGGCACATTACAAGACTCCTTTTACCATTTGCTTTATTTCAATATTCTTATTGCTTGCAATAAACCAAGTGGGACATATTGAATGCAAAAGAAAGGCATTATTTGACAAGATATACCATAAATATGCTCATTTACCTAGACAAATTTGAATAAAAATAAAAGTATATTGAAGATATTATTTCATCAAATAAGAATGCTTTTGTTTTAAATATTCAGGTATTTAAGATTTAGTGTTTGATTCTGCTTATATTTTTTTTTAAAAAAACTCTATTATCTTTTAAACCTAAAAGTGATACATTTACTTTACTTACAATTATATATTTTATTTCTACTTATTTATTTATCCAAATCATATAAAATATCATACAACCTGTATTTTGGACTATGGTTTTCAAAGTAAAATCATGCATTAACTATTACCAAGAACTTTCATATATTCCATCACTTTAATGTCCCTAAAAATTCTGAAATGAAATATAGTCATTTTAGTTTACTGAATATGATCAAGACAACAGGTAAATAAAATAACTGGAATTCCTTCTCCCCAGCCCCCATAACTTCAGTCTAAAAATTTAGTTAACTTTTTATTATTCATTGTGGCTACTTATTCTAATATTCTGACATTCAGTATATCTCCTTCAGGCTCCGTATTACTCATGTTATAGCTTCCAAATTATCTAGATATGATGAAATTGATAGACCTCCCCAATAAAGGAATTTTCGTCTATATGCTGTGCTTCTTAGGACTGCTGCTTCCTATGCATTTGCCTTATTAGTTAGTCATAGCTGTAAAACAGAGTTTCTTCTCTGTCTTTAAATAAAACCTAAAAGCACCTTTGGAGACTGTGAATTGCACGTCTCTAGAGTAAATGTCAGGAAAATTGAAATCTTCATGGTTCATGAGTACCTTGACCTTTCCATTAGCCTTTCTGACTAGCTAAATCGTTCTTAATTTGTAGTCTAACCCTACTTATGACATTTTTGGCTTCTCTCTGAAATCCTCACATATCACTTAATTTTATTGTATTAGATATGAGGGAAACTCTGGTGTATTTATATTCTTTAGTTGCTGTACAGCTTATTCAAATTGGCTCTACAAAGGCAGGATTCCTCATGACCTGGAGTTTTTATAACATCTCCATTACCAATGAGTCTTAGTAAGCTTTTAGTCACTCCTTTGTTCCAAAAGTTATTTTCATTTGAATTCATTTAAACAGTGAAAGATTTCATTTTTTATAATTGTTTAAGCTTTATATAAATTGCTATGCATTTTTAAGGTTTATTTAATTTTAATTTTTAATTGAGTATATTGGGGTGACAATGGTTCACAAAACTATACAGGTTTCAAGCATACAGCTCAACAAAACATCATCTGCACACTGCGTCGTGTGCTCATCGCCCAAAGCAAAGTATCTTTCCTTCCTCATTTATCCCCCATTTGCTCACCTCCACCTGCCCCCACATCCCTTTCCCTCTGGCTATCACCACACTGTTGTCTGTGTCTATATGTTTTATACATACACACTTACATACACACACACGCACACACACACACACGTTTTTGTTTAATCTTATCTGTTCACTTTCTTTCATCCAGTCCTCCAACACTCCTCCCCTCTGACAGATATCAGTCTATTCTATGTATCCATACCTCTGTTTCTATTTTGTTGATTAGATTCCACATATAAGTGAGGTCATATGGCATTTGTCTTTCTCTGACTGGCTTATTTCATTTAGTATAATAATCTCCAGGTCCATCCATGCTGTCATAAAAGGTATCTAATTTCACTGAGTTTAAATGCTAGTTAATTCATTCACACACACACTGATATTTACAATTGCATTGAATTTTGTTGCATTCTTATCACAACATTATAGCTTCAATACTCTTATTGTATTTGTAAAGCACCAATTATCTATACTTACAGGTAATATAATACCCTGTCTATTCTTTGTTAACTGATTGTAGAGCTTCAAAATAAAATTTAGGCTTATTCCTATCTTTAAAATGTTTCTTACAGTAAACTTATAAAAAGATAAAACTTTCAAAAGTATATGTTGTTATTACTTTGTTCTCCTTTCTCATGTGTGCTGAATTGTCATTTCTCCCTATGTGAAAAGCATATTTTGTGATCAGCTCCTTTACCATGGGAAAATCATCTCCCTTTTCAAAGATCTAAACAGAGACCATGCTATATATACAAAAAGTGAATCTCTAAATTCTTAGAAAATTTTCTCTGAGGCCTAGTTGCCTGGGCACCTGAGCACCAAAATCTCTCCAGTATCCATAGTGATGCTGAGACATACAACCAACAATAGGTCCAGGAATTGGGAGGAAAGAGTAAAGGACAATGGGGCTTATTGTTATCTTATAAATAGCATAAACGGTACCAAAATAAGGGATTGGAATTTAATTTTTATTGTTATATTTATAAATAAGAGACAGAGAGAAGAAAAAGAAATGTAAGAGAAGAGAAAAACTTAAAATGCAAATACAGATTACAAAGTCGGTCTTACCTAACATTTTATGATGGCAAGGAGATTAACTGAAATTTTCAACAGTTGGGGCTTGATTAAATAATGACTCCATATGATAAAATATTATGTAATCATTAACAGTAATGCTTATTATTACTACTTTTTGATGTAGAAAATGTTTAGGATATATTATTAAATTAAGAATTAATATATAAATTCCAAAGTATGCATACACACTGTGTTTGCATGTCACAATCCACATATACATTTATATAGGGTGTACATCATGTATATATACATATGAATGCATCTAAGCACAATCCACACATGCATGTATGATATATATGCATGTATGTAAATAAACATACACATGCACAAGTACTCATATAGAGTCACACACACATTGAGAAAGAGTGAGCAAATAAAAGGAAACCTTAATGAAGTTTATATCTGGGAATAAGGATTATGGGTAATTATAATTTTCTTCTTTATATTTATGAATATTTCAAATTTTAGATACTGAAAATAAAATAATTTTATTAGTAGTAAAATGTACTTTAAAATTTATCGTAAAATTTTTGTATTATTTTATAAATATACTAGAGGCCCGGTGCATGAAATTTGTGCACTGGGGTGGGGGTTCCCTCAGCCCAGCCTTCCCCCTCTCAGAGTCTGGGAGCCCTCAGGGGATGTCCTACTGATGGCTTAGGCCTCCTCCCCAAAGGGAGCTGCAGTCTGGCCTCCATCTGCGGGAGGTGACCAGGCTGATCAGGGGAAGACACCACCCCCATCACCCCACTGCTGCTGCCATTACCAGCCGCCAAGGTGTTTTCATCAACACAGACTTTAGTCCCTTTACCATGAAAAAATGACAACTTTCTTTAGGCATTTTCAAGATGTCTCTTTCATAGGATATGACATTTCTTTCTTTCTTTATCCTCACCTGGGGATATGTTTCCATTGATTTTTAGAGAATGTGGAAGAGAAAGGGAAAGACAGAGAGAAACATCAAAGTGAGAGGAACACTTTGATTGGTTGCCTCCTGCATGAGCCCTGACCTGGGCCCGAGAAGGACACTTTGATTGGTTGCCTCCTGCATGAGCCCTGACTTGAGCCCCGGCCAGGGAGGAGCCTGCAACCTAGGTACATGCCCTTGATCAGAATCGAACCCGGACCCTGCAGTCCACAGGCCGAAGCTCTATCCACTGAGCCAACCAGCTAGGGCAGGATATGACATTTCTCAGCCCCTCCAGCAGCGGACCTTTGTTTTTTCCTCTAAGAGTGAGGTAGAAAAACCCTAGATTACTTTCTTGGATTCTTATTACCCAAGTTACCAAGGACGCTGTGAGTGGCGTATGGGGAGCTTAGCAAATGAGCAGTCAGAAAAGGTGTTTCCTCTGCAGCTCATGTGCAGAGGCCCCACTGTGAGTGTCCGCTGGGGGCCTGCTCCCCAAGCCGTGCCGTGGCCGCTTGGAGCAGGCTCCCACCCTGTGTGTGTCTGCTGTGGATATTAAAGCCCCAAGATGTTATGAATCTTGTTTGGCACATAGAAAGTATTCAAAAGCTTTTGAAATAAATAAACAAATAAAATAGATTTTAGCCCATAATGTGTGATGGTTGCTCAAAGTGTTTTACAAATCAGTACCTCATTTATTTCTCATAATCTTTAAGAATATAAATGATCTCCATTTTAAGGATGAGGAAATTGAAACTTAAAGGCAGAGATTTTCCAAAATTTTACAAAGGTGAAAGTGGTAAAGAAAGATCCAAACCCCGATTGCCTAACTCCAAAGCACATGCTCTTAGAAATGTCACCATCACTCCCCTAAATACATCAAAGTTAATAAAACATAAGAAACACAATTAATGAGTAATATAAAGCATTCATTTCTAATGCTTTAGAAACTTAAAGCTTTAAAACTTAAAGCTTTCTAAATTTTCACCAAATTTAAATCTCCCAGGAAATATTCAATCACCCCAAGTCCTTTTAAATCAGGAATATATTTAACTCTTTAGGATAATAAGGAAGATTTTTAGCATGCTTTCCACAGATCCAAGAAAAGAATATTTATACAATAAATACTTAGAAATACTTCTTAAGTAAATGCTTACTCACTTTCTAAATATTCAATTTTAGGAATGTCATTTGAAACAAATCAAAAACTAAAATTCTTATGTTTGACAATGTTTTAGTGTTGTCTAAAGGAAGTTAAGACTTATAGACAAATACTTAAATACTAAGATAGTGTTCTCTAAAATGTCTAATCATAACCATCCAGATGCTTGCTAAAATACACAATTCCAGGCCTTTACCTTGGAATGCTAATTCAGTAAGTGGTATGGATCCCAAAACTTAAAAATATTTAAAGAAATTCAGCATCCTCAAAACATTCTCCTGAGACATTCTAAAGGAGAAAAAAATGAATGAATCTAATAAAGGACCAAGTTTGAAGGGATACATTTGAAGCAGAGGGAGAAGTACAGTAATATTAAAGATTATAACAACTAAGAAAAAGAAACATAAGTTCTAAGTGTATATTTAAGCTTGAAATTGGAACATTAAAAAAGAAGAAAGCATTTTTTTTAAAAAAGTAAAAACATTTAGACTTCCTTTTAAATTATTGTGTTACTATTTTATTACTTGGTAATATTCCATGGTATGGATAAATACAATTTGTTTATTCACCAGTTGATGAATAATTGGACTTCTTCCAGTTTTTTGCTATTATAAATAATATTGCAAAAAAATAAAGCATAAAAGAGTTAATATTGATATATATTCTTTCTATTACCATTTTATTGAGGTATAATTTACAAATAAAACTATAATATAAAGTGTACAATGTGACAATTTGATATATGTGTGCATCATAAAAGGATCCCTACCATTCACTTAATTAGCACATCCATCACTTCACATATTTAGCTTTTTTTTTTTTTTGCAAGAAAACTTTAGTTCTATTCTCTTAGCAAATTTCATTTATACAATACAGTGTCATCAACAATGGTCACCACATTGCACATCAAACCTTCAGATCTTAGTCATCTTATAACTGAAAGCATGTACTCTTTTGTCATCCTCTTCCTATCCTCTCTATATCCACACCAGCCTTGGCAGCTGCTTTTCTAGTATTTTACCATAAGTTTGATTTTTTTTTCTTTTTAAAAAATTTTCCACATAGTAAATGATACCATGCAGTATTTGTCTTTCTCTGTCTGGCTTATTTTATACTAGAGGCCTGGCACACAAAATTCGTTCACTGGGGGGGGGGGGGGGGGGGGGCCCTGAGGCCGGCCTGGATTGTGAGAGGGTGCAACCCAGGCCGAGGGATCCCATTGGTGCACAATTGGGGCCAGGGAGGGATGCAGGAGGTTGCCCAGCTGGGGAAGGACCATAGGAGGGCTCTAGGGCACATCCAGCCTGTCTTGCTTAGTCCTGATCAGCTGGACCCAAGCAGCAAGCTAACCTACTGGTCAGAGTGTCTTCCCCTGGTGGTCAGGTCACATCATAGCAAGCAGTTGAGCAGCCTTTGCATATCCTTAGCATATTACTCTTTGATTGGTTGTATGGATGACCGGACGAAGGACACTTAGCATATTAGGCTTTTATTATATAGGATTAGAGGCCTGGTGCATGAAATTTGTGCACTTGGGGGGTGTCCCTCAGCCCAGCCTGCACCCTCTCCAATCTGGGATCCCTAGGGGGATGTCCAACTGCTGGTTTAGGCCCGATTCCTGCAGTAGGACATCCCTCTCACAATTTAGGACTGCTGGCTTCCAACCACTCACCTGCCTGCCTGCCTGATTGCCCCTAACCACTTCTGCCTGCCAGACTGATCAGCCCCTAACCACTCCCCTGCCAGCCTGATTGACGCCTAACTGCTCCCCGGACAGCCTGATTGCCCTCAACTGCCACCCGCCCTGCCGACCTGATCGCCCCCAACTGCCCTCCCCTGTTGAACCGGTTGCCCCCAACTGTCCTCCCCTGCTGGCCCGGTCTCCCTTAACTTCCCTCCCCTGCCAGCCTGGTCACCCCTAATTGCCCTCCCCTGCCAGCCTGGTCGCCTCTAACTGCCCTCCCCTGCTGGCCTGATCGCCCACAACTTTCCTCCCCTGCTGGCCATCTTGTGGTGGCCATCTTTGACCACATGGGGCGGCCATCTTGTGCAAGGGTGTGACAGTCGTTTTGCATATTACCTCTTTATTATATAGGATAGCATATATCATGGCCTCCAGGTCCATCCATGCTATCACAAATGTCAGTATGTCTTTATTACTAAAGGTTAAATAATATTCCATTGTGTTACTGTGTGTGTGTGTGTGTGTGTGTGCATACATATATACATACCATATTTTCTTTATCCATTTATCCATTGATGGACACTTAGGTTATTTCCATGCCTTTGCTATTGTGAATATTGCTGCAGTAACATGGGAGTACACTGTCTCTCTGAGTAAGTTATTTAGCTTCCTTTTAATTTACACTCAGAAGTGGGATTGCTGAATCATCTACCAGTGTTAACCTAAAAATAAAAGGGCCTTCAAAATGAGAAGCAACCAGCATTTACTGAGATCAATAAGAATAGCTATTAGGGATGAACTGATTCAGGCAGAAACCCAAATAGTATTTCGATTAGTAGACAAAAGCAGGGGGTATTTATGAGAAAGGGAAGGGGACCAATTACATCAATAGAAATAAGGGCTTTCAATTGGTGCAGATAACATAGTGAAGCTTATTCTAAGCAATGTTTTTCATCTATAGTCTAGTAGTCATCAGTCCAGTTGTCATAATAACTGAAGTGGATTTTATTGTTGGAGGAACACTGAGCTTCAGGAATCTACCATTTTATGACAGACAGGTAGCCAGCCTGCTTTTTGTCCTGGAATTAAGTTGTAAACACAACTCTCAATTAAATATAACTCTGAAAAATTGACCCAGAGAATAAATGGTCAAGACTTCGTAATCTTGGCATTCCCATAACACATGTAGGAGTACAAGTGTCCTATGACTGTCTTGCTGAAGTGTTTACCATACCAGGTCTTATAACAATGTTTTGTATACATTTATAGTTTTCAGCTCCATCCATGGAGCAGGTAAAATATCCTAACATACGCACAAATACACACATCCCATTTCCACATCCCTATTCTTTCCACTACCTTGTTATTTTAGTAATTTGGATGCAAAACTTTGTTCAAATTCAAACATGTATAGAGACCATATTCAAATGGAGGCATGTCTAATTCCAAGTCCAAATTATTTCAGTGTCTCTTGTTCTGTTTCTTCTTACAACAAATTACTTACATTTAAAATAAAGACATACAATCAATGAGCAATATCTGTCAGGTTTCAAGTGCTACTCATCGAAGTTTATAAAAAGAGAACTCCATTAAAGAAATAAACAGGCAAACTATTAAAAACATGCTGGATGGAATAAAACAGCCACTGATAACTAAATAAGTGAAGAAAATGGAGAATAAAGGCTTATAATATAAAAGCAAATACTGAAAAATGTCATTGTGTTATATCATAAGAATGCAGAAAATAGAATCTGTAGAATCTGTAAATTGTGAATATTTTAAATAATTTTATATGCATAAAACATTACAATTTATTTTAAGTATCTCATCTTATGTAGAGTATCACTAGGGTTGTCGTTACTGAATTACAAGAGATAACACCTACCCAAAAGAAGGGTAGGGAAAAGGAAACTACCATTGACTCCTACTCATTATGTACACCAGCAAATCACTTTTGAAGCCAGTTTACCAAGATCTGTTGCAAAATATTGGCAAACTATTATACTAAAATATGTAAATGGTGAATGGTATTATTAATAGCTTTGGATTTCCTAATATTTTTATACATTTACTCGTTTTATATGTTTTCTTTATCATACTTTTAAATATAGACATCATACAAAGTATGACCATTTATACTACATTCAAATGACTAGGGATGACTGCTTGGGATGACTAGGAAAACCAACTATAATTATCTACATGCAACTATTTCAATGCACCTATGATGGTATCTTTTGCTTTTTGTGAGTTAATTTTGTGTAGCAATTTTGAGAATATTTTTGGATGAGATTAACATTTAAATCAATGAATTATGAATAAAACAGATTGTTCTCCATAATGTGGATGGGCCTCATTTACTCAGTTTAAATTCTGAACAGAACAAAAAGACAAACTTCTCAGAGCAAGAGGGAATCAGCAGTGTCTTTGGACTTCATCTGTACCATTGGCTTTCCTGGCTCTCCAGGCTGCCGCCCCACACTGCAGATTTTGGACTTGTCAACCTCCACAGTCACATGAACTAATTTCTTAATATCTCTCATATACAGATATAGATTATATAGATAATATAGATATAGATATAAATAGAGATATAGATATAGATATAGATATAGATATAATATATAGATATATATATATAGATGTATATGTATATGTATAGATATGCATATAAATATATGTATAGATATAGATAGATATAGATCCCATATTGGTTCTGTTTCTCTGGAGAACTCTGATTAATATCTTCCTTTTGCAAATTTCAATTTCTATAATATGGTTTTATGGGCAATCATAACTATCTTGCATTGTCAGAGTTCTCACCAATAAGGTTAGATTAATAGTGAACAAGCCTGTATCTCCACTGTTCCAAATAATATGACATTTTATGGTTTAACATTTATTGTTAAAATGTTATTTTTTTTCAATGTAGAAGTTATAAGTTGTAAGCTCTTTGATTTGGTCCTGGCTAGAAAACTTGTAGATGAAAATAGAAACATCATCGCTTACTTAACAATTCTGAGTGAATAAATATTAGTAAGATTAAAGAATCTGAACAAAGAGACAGTGGGAAAATAAATTTGTTTTTACATCTATAAAATGAACATTATAACATTTAATTCATAAAGCTGTTGAATATATCTTACTTAATAATAGACAAACATGTAAATTGACCATCCCTCCGCTACGCTCACCAGCCAATGAGGAGAGCATGCAAATTAACCCAACAAAGATGGCGGTTAATTTGCATACATAGGCACGAAGCGGCGGAGCGAAGACTAAAGGCTCCGGCCGTAGCAACGAGGACTGAAGGACTGGGTCCCAGGTGCTGGAGGAAAACCAGTGTCAGAAGCCAGGAGAAGGGAGGGACTATTGCATGAATCTCTTCATGTAATGGGCCTCTAGTTAACATATATAAGGAAAAAAATTACACTATGAAAACTTTACATGAAAATTCAAATGAAGAATATAATTTTAAAATTCTGTAATATTAGTAATATTAATTTTGTATTATCTGTCTTTATTCTAGGGTACAGATATAAAAAAGTGAACAAAACAAAATACCCACACTAATTTGCTTATAGTTACAATAATTCTTTTTTCATATAATTTGTGAATTATCTATAATAATCAAAGTCTAATATGCTAATTAGACCAGACAGCTGAACAACCTTCCTGTCATCATTCCAGACGTCCTTCTGGACGAAGCTGCGGCAGCGGGGGCCAAGGCAGAAGAGGTTAGGGGCGAGCAGGCAGGCAGGTAGAGTGGTTAGAGGTGATCAGGCAGGCAGGCAAGCAGTTAGGGTTGATCAGGCAGGCAGATGAATGGTTAGGGGTGTTTAGACAGGCAGACGAGCAGTTAGGGATGATCAGGCAGCAGGCAGAGGGGTTAGGGGTGATCAGGCAGGCAGGTGAACAGTTAGGGGTAATCAGGCTGGCAGGCAGAGGTGATTTGGGGTGATCAGACAGATAGGCAAGCAGTTAGGGGTGATCAGGTAGGCAGATGAGTGGTTAAGGGTGATCAGACAGGCAGGCAGAGTGGTTAGGGGCGATCAGGCAGGCAGGCGAGTGGTTAAGGGTGATCAGACAGGCAGGCAGAGTGGTTAGGGGCAATCAGGCAGGCAGGCAGGAAGGCCAGCAGTTAGGAGACAGTGGTCCTGGATTGCGAGAGGATGCAGGCTGGGCTGAACCCCCTCCCCATGTGCAAATTTCATGCACCGGGCCTCTAGTATGTTATAAAGTTCATTTTACAGATGTAAACACAAATTTATTTTCCCACTGGTTAGGAGACAGTGGTCCTGGATTGCGAGAGGGTGCAGGCTGGGCTGAACCCCCTATGCGCAAGTTTCATGCACCGGGCCTCTAGTATGTTATAAAGATCATTTTACAGATGTAAACACAAATTTATTTTCCCACTGCCTCTTTATTCAGATTCTTTTATCTTACTAATATTTATTCACTCGCAATTGTTAACTAAGCAATGAGATCTCTATTTTCATTTACAAGTTTTCTAGCCAGGATCAAATCAAAGAGTATTTTTCGAATAATTGAATTTAAAAATCACAATTCATCATAAATAATATAGTTACTCAAATGCCTTAAAGGAATTGTATTAATCATTCCTTAATTTTCCTTATTTATAAGATAAATTTATGTATGGAAACTTTTTAAAAGAAACTTTATACATTAACTTCATGTAAGGTAACTTTATTTTCTTCACTTAGCTCATACAATTAATTTGCAGATTAAAATGATTGATAGATATATAAATGTTTGCATATTTTCTGGCACAAAAGAGCTGCTCAATAAGCATTACCTTTATTTGTAGGTCTGGATGAAGGGATAATGTAAAACCAATATCATACGTGAAAACCAAACAGATTTTTGTATTTTCCATAAATAGTTAAGGATTCCAGTTTGGTTTTATTATATAACCAAGATATAGGAAAATGGTATATAGCCTCCATCTTTAAAATATAGATACAATGAAATAGTTAAACATCTTTATCACTAATTTTTATTTTCCTTCAAAAGTCTGGGATAACTATATTTAAATTAAAAAATTATAATGATAAGGATGTTAGTTTTTTTGTATAGTGACAATGCTGTGCTAGTACATATTCAATCACATTTATTTCTCTGACACTGACTTAAAGCTGTTTTCCAAGTTCTGTGGTGTAGTAAATACTCAAACCATGGCTAATTTCAAGCAATAAATGTTACATTGCTGAATGTGGATATGGGAAGAGAAGCATAAAATTAGCTCATGAGTGGGTGTATAATCTGACTTCCAGATACTACTCACTTCTCCTATCGAAAGGCTATCATAAATATACACATAGATGAAAATATACAAATATATACTAAACCAAGCTGAATCTACTATTTGCAGTATATATATTGTTAAGCATTAAGTTTCTTTGGAGAATTCATTGACAATTTATCATTTTAATAAATTCTCAAGCCCTTTATATTCCACATATTAAACTTAATTTTATCTGGTACAAACTATAGGCATGAATGCACATACTGGAATCCAAGGGATATTAGCAAACAATACAAATAGAGATAGTGGAAAGGAAAAATACATTTGTCTTTTTAGAAGGCATCCCTAAAAGGCAGAGTGTGAAACAACATGTATAAAAATATCCGAACCTAGGTATCTTTGGTAAAATGTCTAAAATCCTGCCATTTTTCCTTAATCTTTTAATTAAAACCTGCTATGGCAAAAAGTATAGATGCATACATATAAGTTAGTAACTTTTCTTAAGAGGTGTCATCAATCATACATGCTTTTTTCAATAAATACATCATCTCCTGCAAAGTGAGTAGGCAAGTCTATTTCTGCCTGCAGTCTGTATTTGCCAATTTCTGTGTATTATACATGATTATATTGAGCTCAGAGAGTTTACAACAACAGAGAATAATTAAGGTTAGGAGTTTGAAAGGAAGCAAAAATCATTAATTGGGCAGTTTTATTAGAAATGAACTTTAAAATTCTAAGTTTATTAAATCTGAAAATCCTCATGCCCTTGAATGGAATTCAGAGGCAAGAAAGCTTGCAATCTACAGAGCAGAATCTCTGCGGATACAATCCCAGAGGACACACTGTATTCTAATTATCTCTTTTCTTTTGAAATTTCTTTTTACTGTGCCTCAGATGACAGCTATAAATGAAAGAAAAATTATTTTTAAAGGAAAAGTCATAGAGGCTGACATTTGATTTAGAATCATTGAGAATAAAATTCACTTTGTGATGATATTCCCACTTTCCAATAGTCAATTGGCCAATAGCAGGTCCCCAATGTAATTAGGAGATTTGATTTTGTTGACACTCCAGGAGAAGCTTTAATAGGCACCCAGACATTATCATTGTTAGCTCCCAGTAGTTTAAAGTTACAATTTTAATAACAATAGTATGAAGACAGTATTACTTACAAAAACCTTATAACTCTCTCTATCCCTCCTCCTTTTTTACAATTTTTGGATTGTCATAGAATGTCTGGTAATTTGGTGTATTAAAAGCTAACGTAGAACTATATTATCCTTATTTTTAGCAGTCAAGTTAAGGCGATTGGTTTGTGGGGACAAAGGTTGTTCCAAGAATGGATAAGAAGAGTTTCTGCTGTCTGAAGAAATATACTATATCAGCCATGAGAGTCATAAACTGTAAATACGTACAGACAGCCTTCGACCCCTTTACTTCTATGTTTCCATTAACGAGATTTCTGTTTACTTTGATCAATTGAAGTTGGCTTAATAAAACTTTATTGGGCACAATTTCTAATATTCTTTTTTTGTAATATATTTTATTGATTTTTTACAGAGAGGAGGGGAGAGGGATAGAGAGCCAGAAACATCGATGAGAGAGAAACATCGACCAGCTGCCTCCTGCACACTCCCTACTGGGAATGTGCCTACAACCCAGGTGCATGCCCTTGACCGGAATCGAACCTGGGGCCCTTCAGTCCGCAGGCCAACACTCCATCCACTGAGCCAAACCAGTTAAGGCAATTGGGTACAATTTTGTTGCTAGTATGCTCAGTAGACAAACCAACATATTTGAAGGAATATAATATACATATACATGCATAGTAAATTTTCTTACACTTAATATAAATATAAAACATGTA
The DNA here is from genome assembly GCF_000412655.1 of Myotis brandtii. Taxonomy (NCBI): domain Eukaryota; kingdom Metazoa; phylum Chordata; class Mammalia; order Chiroptera; family Vespertilionidae; genus Myotis; species Myotis brandtii. Next base: position 2,465,100 of record NW_005353753.1, read on the forward strand.
CAGAGTAAAGAGATAATACTGAAGGTGTGATGAGTAAATGTGTATGTGCGTGTGGGTGTGTGTATGTAAGTGTATGTGTGCATACATATATTCAGATTCAACTGAAGCGGTAACTCCAGATAAGCCTTTGAATGAATAATTGAACTAGACAAACTGATGAGGAGATTAGAGGAAAGGGCATATATTATTCTATAAAACACTTCACAGAGTCTTTTGCCTTCTTTATGTTTTGCTCTTGCTTTCCTGCAAGATTACCCTAGGTAGTGTTTTACATCAGTTAATAGGGACTTTGGTGACCAAAATGTTTTCATCTGTATATTCTTATAAAAAGTTTTGAGGATCTTAGGCCAAAGTACAAAAACAAATACATAAATAAAATTGAGTAACCCTCCTCCAACCAAAAGCAAAATAAGTAACAAGACTTTTCAGATCTATTTAAAAAATGTAGTCTTTTTTCTTTTTCAAGAAAGAATTAGAACTTTAAAAGATCCCCCAACGCCTCCCCCCCACCCCGCCCAACAAAATTTGAAAAGGGCACAAATAAATGGAAGGACATACTAGGCTCATTTTTGGAAGGATTAATATTGTTAAAATGACCATACTACCCAAAGCAATTTATAGATTCAATGCAATCTCTACAGAAATACCAATAATGTTCTTCTCAGAACTAGAAAAAATAGTCCCCAAATACATATGGAACCACAAAAGACCACAAAGAACCAAAATGATCTTGAAAAAGCAGAACAAAGTTGGAGATATCATATGCACTGGTTTTAAACTATACTTCAAAGCTATAATAATCAAAACAGTATGATACTGGCACAAAAACAGACACCTAGATCAATGAAACAGAAAAGTCCAGAAATGAACCCTCACTTATTAGATCAACTAATGCACAATGCAGGGGGCAAGAATATGCAATGGAGAAATGACAGTCTTTTCAATAAGTGGTGTTTAGAAACCTGGACAGATACATGCAAAAAACAAACAAACAAAAAACCCCCACAAAACTGGACCACTCTTACACCATATACAACAAAACAAAAACAAAAAACCCTCAAAATGAATTACAGACCCAAATGTAAAGTCCAAAGCCATAAAACTCCTGGAGGAAACATAGGTAGTAAACTTTTTTAAATCAATCTGAGTAATACCTTTTTGCATATGTCCCCTCAAATAAGGGACACCCTGTATATGTATACATAAACAATGGAATATTATGCAGCAATAAAAAGAACAAAATCTTGCCATTTGGAACAACATAAACAGAACTAGAGGGTATTAGGTTAAGTGAAATAAGTCAGAGAAAGGCAAATATTGTATGGTTTCACTTATATATGGCATCTAAAAAACAAAGGTGACAAACCAGAATTTCCCCTGAGAGTTGCTGCTGAAATAATGCACCATTTGGGGCTGAAGAAAGACAGGGTGAGAATCTGGGGCACATACTCTTTGGTCTGAGGTTCCTGTATATCTTGCTGTTGTGAGGGTGGTGAACTCACCCTAATTTGTCCATTTACTATGTAGTGGAGAGGTGCACACCAAGAAAGAAGTGTAATAATTTTAGAGCTCAGGAAGAGAGGGAAACCTTGGTTTTTGAGGGATGTTAACCTTGCTCATGGCCCTTTTAAAACTAAATCTTAAAGAATAGAGATTTTTGTCACACGTGCTATTAAGGGTCAGGTGCTCTGACCTTGGCATCATTTCTGAGAGCAAGAGAACATGATTTGCCTCTGAGAAAGCTTGTGAGATTGAAGGTCAGAAAATAGGATGAAGCCTTAAACCAGTGGTATTGACTTTGAACTGTAGTCACCTGGCTGTCAGGGTACAGAAGCTGCAGGAGAAGAACCAAAATGTGGTGTAACAGGATGGTAATTTGACAATGGCATTATTGGAATCTCATGGCTAAAGAGTAAGTTTAGTTCAGGTTATTTTCTTAGAAGTTTTTGGGGAAAACATTCAGAATCCTGAGCTATATCTTACTGCAATTGTGCTTTTATTCCAACAGACAATATTAGTAACATTTCAAGTAATCTCAGAATAAATTATTTAGGAAATTAAACTAGTGCCTAAAAAGTTAAGAGGAATTTGGATATAAAATTGTTACTTTATTTAAACAAATATTGTGTTTATTTATTGAACTGCCAAGATAATTAGCTTTTCGGATTCAATGAGAGCAAATTTATTATTCTCAGAGGCATTTATAAAATCACATTTTCTGAACTGGAGTTGATCAACATATACATACAGATATTCCCCAAACTGAACATAGTTTTTAATAGGTTTATTTTTTTCCACACTTTCTTCTCATCTACTCTCAAATGCCCATGAGTAAATTATTTTTTATGATTATTTTTATTTGCTTTATTGAAACTACGCTAAAAATTATAAGTAGAGAACATTTGTTATCACATATCTCTTTAAATGTATTTGTAATATATTTTATGTTCAGACAGCATTATAATATTTAATAGAAAAGATGATCCATGTATAGAAACCTCCCCAAGAATAGATGGTGATATATATCAAAATTATGAAGAGCTGCTGATATGAGTTCAGGCCACAATCATATGTTGTTCCCTTGCCTGAAAATTTTTATTCTTATCTCAGTCAATCTCCTATGTTAACACTTTCATTCTTCATTTGAACACAGTTGCATCTCATTCTTACCCCACAACCCTAAGTATGCTATCTCTATACATTATACTTTGTCTATATCTGTTTTAGAAAACATTTTGATTTTGTTTCAACTTATGTTTACTTACATCTACTATATACCTAATCATCTGGTCATTGCTAGAAAGCAGCCAATGGAAAATATTTGACTGTGGACTGGGCATTAGTTGTGTTAAAGGTGGTAATTTCAGTGTTGTTATAATAAAAAATGATATCCCTTTTAAGACACATAATGAAGTATTTAGGGATAAAATTGCAAGATGGCTAGGATGTGCTTTAAATTACTCAAGTTGGGAATAACTGAAGTAGCAAAGTGATAATAGCTGTTGATGCTGGGTAAAATGTGTATGGATATTGTTGTAATCCACATTTTTGTGTGTTTTTAAAATTTTATAGTAAAATGTTGCAAATAAATGTTATTTGTTGGCTAAAAATCAACACTTTTTGGGATATATCTTTGTTTTCCTTTTACTTCTGATATCATTATTAGCAATTAGGATTATTTCAGAGATAATTTTCACAAAATAAACTACTTATCACTCAATATGCCATAAATAAAAAATAACAAAATTGGTAGTGGTGCTTATGCCAACTGGTCAACTATGGTCATTACCTATAAATGATATAGCCCACAACTTAATCTTGTACTTTGCATGACTTAAATATGTGCTTTGAGAAAATTAAAAATAGTTACTATATCCCATAGACTTTCTGATCCACTATAAAAACTTTTGAAAATACAAAATTTCAAAGATTGACTATGTGGAGGAATTATGTTTTATGATAATAAAATGGAAACTTAAGCATTTAGGAAAGACTAGCCCTGAGGACGGGTGACAGATATCCTTTTAAGAGCATAGAATATTGTAAGAACATGACTAGGTAAAGGATTCTTGGAGATATTATGCAAACTAAATCTTAAGAGGTTTGAAACCACCATGCAAAAAATTAGATTTGACAATAGATAGAAGAAAAGATAAGTATGGCAACAAATTAAGGCACAACAGCATGTTACTTTCAAAGATCTTCGATTTGTTTATATTCAGGAGAATACAGAATGCAAGACAAGTGAAAAGAATGAAAACTTGATAGGTGAGAATGAATCTAACAATATAATTCTTATACTAGGCACTAAAACATCTAGTTGCTATTTGGAAAGCTGTAAGTAGACATTGATGATTGTTAAATAATAAAGAAATAAAATTATTCCTCAACTAGTAGAGATAAGATAGCAGACTAGATTGAAGATCATGAGGGAAAAGCATGTTTCTCACCTTTTTAAAAAGATAAATATTCTTATTAAGTTGAGGTAGTTCTTTTAATATTTTGTTAAATGTTTTTTCTATATCTATTCATATTATCATTTGAATTTTTATCCTTTTAATGTGACAGATGACCTTAATTAACTTTCAGTTGTTGAAACAGCCTTGCATATATGGAATAATCCTACTTGGTCATGATGTATAATTCTTTTTGTATATTTATGTATTTTTTTGCTAATATTTTGTTGAGAATTTTTATATCTATGTTCTTGAGAGTTATTGGTCTATAGCCTTACTTTCTTGATGTGTCTTGTCTGATTTTGGTATTCGGGTATTATTGGCTTCACAGAACAAGTTAGGATGTATTAACTACTTCTAATTTCTGGAAACAGATTATGGAGAATGGAGTCATAAATATAAGGTAGAAATCATGAGTAAAATAATCTGGGACTAGTTCTTTCTTCTGGAAGGGTATTCATTTTTTACTCAAATTCTCTGATTGATATAATCCTATTCAGCTTACCTATTTTTCCTTGTATGATATTTAGTAGATTGTACCTTTCAAGGAATTGATCCATTTGATCTTAGTTTTTAAATTTGTGGGCAGAGAATTGTTCCTAGTATTCCTTTCTTATCCTTTTAATGATCATCACATTAGTAGTTATGGCTCCTATGTCCTTTCTGATATTAACAAATTGTGTCTTTTCTCTCTTTTTTATTTTTTTCAATATATTTTATTGATTTTTTACAGAGAGGAAGGGAGAGGGATAGAAAGTTAGAAACATCGATGAGAGAGAAACATCGATCAGCTGCCTCCTGCACACTCCCCACTGGGGATGTGCCCACAACCAAGGTACATTCCCTTGACCAAAATCGAACCTGGAACCCTTCAGTCTGCAGGCCAATGCTCTATCCACTGAGCCAAACCGGTTAGGGCTTTTCTCTCTTTTTTATGTCTAAACTGGCTAGAGACTTACATTTTTATTGATCTTTTCAAAGAACTAGCTTTTTTCCAATGATTTTCAAGACTTCTTTCCTGTTTTTCAATTTCATTTGTGATTAGTTCACATTTAATCTACTACTCGTTTTCCAGTTACCTAAGGTAGATCTTCCTTTCAAATATATGCATTTACTGCTTTAAACATTCCTCTAAGCACTGATTTGCTGCATTTCATGAGCTTTGGTTAGTTATATATTCATTTTCATTCAGTGCAAAGTATGGTTTAATATCTCCTGTGATTTTTTTTTTTTGGTTAATCCATGTATTATTTAAAAGTATGCTGTTTAACCTTCAAGTATTTTGGGATTTTACAGCTGTTTTTCTTTCATTGACTTATAGTTTTATTCTATTGTTCACTCAGAGAATGGTTTTATGGTTTATATTTTTTTAAATATAAATATAAATATATATTTATTTTTGAAATATAAATATGCGCTTATATTGAGCGTAAGAAGACTATATATTTAGCTACTATTGGATGAACTGTAATATACATATCAATTAGAATGAGTTGATTGATGATGTTGTTTAGTTCAACTATATACTTACTGCTTTTTTTGCCAGTGAATCTGTCAATTACTGATAAAAAATGTGTTTAATTCTTCAACTATAACATTAAATCTATTTTCGGTACTGTTTCATCAGTTTTTGCTCCATCTATTTTAATGCTCTACTGTTAGACAGATATGGATTAAGAATCATTAAGATCTTTGATAATCAGCCTCTTTATCATTGTATCACACTCTTCTTTATTTCTGGCAACTTTCCTTGCTTTATAGTTGCTTGTATGTAATTAATATAGTTATTCAGGGTTTCTGTGATTAGTATTAGCATGATATACCTTTCTGTATCTATTCATTTTTTAATCCATTTATGCCTTTACTGGTGAATTTTACCAAGTATTTAAAGAAGATTTGATACCTATCTTTCTCAAATTCTTCCAAAACATTGAAGAAGAGGCAATATTTTCTAACACATTTTATGAGGCCAACATAACCCTGATATTAAAACCTGGCAAGAATAACACAAAAAAGGAAAACTACAAACCAATATCTCTGATGAATACAGATGCAGAAACCCTAAACAAAATATTAGCAAATCAAATACAATAATACATTAAAGAAATAATACATCATGATCAAGTGGGGTTTATTCCAAGGGCACAAGGATAGTTTAACACATGCAAATCAATCAATGTAATACAACCCATTAACAAAAGAAAGGATATGTCTTTAAATTTAAAGTGGTTTCTTCTAGACATATATAGTTGGGCATTTTTAAGTCATGTGAATGGTCTCCATCTTCTAAATAATGCATTTAGGTCTCTCATATTTGAAGGGATTATTGCTATACTTGCATTAATATCTACCATATTTTTAACTCTTTTCTATCTGTTCTTGTTTGTCTGTTTCTTCTTACTGTTTTCCATTCTTTTCTTCCTTCTCTGGTTTTAATTGAGCATTTATATGATTTCATGTTTTTGCTTTTTTTAGTATATTGATCTCATTTTTAAAATGGTTTTGTGGTCCCCTAACTGGTTTGGCTCAGTGGATAGGGCGTCGGCCTGCGGACTCCAGGGTCCCAGGTTCAATTCCAGTCAAGGGCATGTGCCTTGGTTGCGGGCACATCCCCAGTAGGGAGTGTGCAGGAGGCAGCTGATCGATGTTTCTCTCTCATCAATGTTTCTGGCTCTCTATCCCTCTCCCCTCCTCTCTGTAAAAAATCAATAAAATATATTTAAAACAAACAAACAAACAAATAAATAAATAAATAAAATGGTTTTGTGGTTTTCCTAGAGTTTGCAATATACATCCAAATCCAATTTTCTTGAGAAAACCAAATAAATATAAATTATATGACACATGATAAAAACTTCAAATAATTATAACCTCTACTATTTTAATCTCTGTAATCTGGTAGACAAGACTTTTGACTATTCTGCACATGCAGTCAGTTTGACTTATTTTCTCCAACATGATGTTTGTATATGGTCAGACATTACCTTGTTCATTTCTTCAAGGAGTTATTTAAAATACTACTACTAATAGCAAAGTTTTATTTGAAATAGCCTTACTATGCATTGTAAACAGAAAATATAATGATATCATCATTAGGAAATAATAACTCATATTCAAATTGGAACAAACAGCAAGGGTATAAAATTATAAAGAAACGTAAAATAATTTTTATTCCTATTTCCCCCCCAAATTAGGAGCAATTACTTTCATCTTTGGTTCAATTAAAAATGGTGTTGTGTGATAGATGATTGAATAAAGAAGATGTGGTACATATGTACAATGTGATATTACTCAGTCATAAGAAAAGATAAAATACTGCCATTTATCACAGCATGCATGGACCTTAACAATACCATGCTAAGCGAAATAAATCAGAAAAAATTAAGAAATGTGAATTCACTCATATGTGGAATATAAAACTGAAACATATAGACATAGACAACAGTATGGTGATTACCAGAGGGGAAGGATGGACTGTTGGGGTAGTAAAGGGTAAAGGGGACCAAATATATGGTGATGCAAAATGATTCGACTTTGGTTGGTGGGCACACAATGCAATATACAGATCATGTATCATGGAAATATACACTTAAAACATATATAATTTTATTAACCAAAATCATCCCAATAAATTTAATTAATCTAAAAATACATTCAATCAATAAAAAATGGTGTCATGCACAAGCTGGTATTCTAGTTTGGTTTTTTTTTTGAATAGCTGATAAAGCTATGAAAACCAGATATGGGGCTTAGGCCATATAAAGAAAGCATAAAGTGTGTAAAAAACAATTGCAATTTATTTGGCTGTAGTTTATGTTAAAATAGAAATGTAATATGAGGTAAGTTTGAAGAAGTAGTATAGCTTGGACAATTTGATGCTTAATATACCATGCTAAGAACTTTGATTCCAATAGTAAAGGGAAAAAAAAGGTCATGGAAAACTTGCCAGCAGGTGACTTATAGCATTAGGATTATGATTTACTTGCATAAACAGTAATAAAAACTAAAATTAACTCTATAAAAAGTATGTTAAGGGTTTCAAAAATAAAATAATTTAGAGACATATGATTCGGACCTAATGTATATGAAATTGATGGCATCTTTTTTTCTTATTTTGTAATCATGCTTTGAAATTACTAATTGACTTACTTTACCCACTTATACACTGTAAGGTAATTTAATACCATTTTCTTAATTACACACTTCAGCAAATTGAAAAGTTAAGCGAGTCACCTGAAATCATGACTGTTTTGCAGATATGGAAATGCAAATCAGAATGGTTATTTTAAATTTCTGTGTTTGAATCTATAAACTCTTCTGCTTAACATAATATCGTTTAAATTTTTTTAATATTTTATTCAAATGTGACCTTACTCCAGCTAATGCTGGTATGAGTAAGTATAATCATGACAGAAAAATCAATTGATGACAGGTCTTCTTCATATGCTATATGTGTAGAAAATTATTTCTTCTTCTTCTTTTTTTTTACAGAGTATAGTAGTAGAAGAAACAAGATAGGATTTAGGAAAGAAAGCTTGAGGTAGAAGATTTTTACCCTTGGTGACTCTTTACCTATTGTATATGGTTTTGAATAAAGCAAATATTCCCTTTGAGCCTCATTTTCCTTAATTTTAAAGTGGGGAAATAAATGCCTGTTCTCCAGTTAAGTGTGAATATCAAGAAAGAATTTGTTGAAAATGGTAAGAATTCCTTCTTTTTTTACCACAGCCTAGTATTCCATTGTGTAGATGTACCACAGGCTTTTAATCCACTCATCTGCTGATGGGCACTTAGGCTGTTTTCAAATCTTAGCTATGGTAAATTGTGCTTCTATGTACATACCATTTGTAACAGCATGGATGGAACTGGAGAGCATTATGCTACGTGAAATAAGCCAGTCAAAGAAAGATAAATATCACATGATCTCACTCATTTGTGGAATATAATGAACAACATAAACTGATGAATAAAAACAGATCCAGAGACAGAGAAGCATTGATCAGACCGTCAAACCTCAGAGGGAAGGTAGGGGATGGTGGGGGTAAGAGTGAAAGATCAACCAAAGAACTTGAATGCATGCATATAAGCCTAACCAATGGACAAGGACACCAGGGAGGTGAGGGCATGAGTGAGGGGGTGGGGGGCAATGGGGGGATAAGGACACATATGTAATACCTTAATCAATAAAGAAAAAAGAATGTGTTATAAAAGATACAGCAAAATGTAATCATTTGATATTTTTATTATTGCAAGACATATCTCTAGATGTTTTTGCAAACATTTTTTTATAAACAAATTCCTTCTGTACCACTTTTGTTTATCCAAATTTTGTTTTAGAAAGGTTTTTGCTGTCTTGCCTGATGTTCAGAAGGCTGATCTAATTGTTGCTTTTGTTACCCTCTAGTTTATAATTTTGACATGTTTCTCATACTTCATTGGACCATCCTTTATTTAACAAATATAATCCACTTTTATTACATTCTTCTGCTTTTCAAGCTTAAATAAGAGTCTTTTTAAAACTGACCGACTAGCTCAGACCAATGAGTTAATGATCCTCTATTATGTAAAATGATTCTTATTGGGAAATGATGAGCATGTTGCAGATGTGAACAGCTTTCCCAAGTTCAGCCAAGAATCGTATTCTCCACAGGGTATTAAAAATCCTCATTCATCACCTATTAGTTCTATGTAAAAAGAACACTTACGCAAAACCTCGCTTCTGAAATGAATTTTCCAATTGACCACTCCCATCTGCTATGACTCTTTTCTTACAAAATTCTCTTTTCTTCTGTTGTAGCTATTTTGGTTTTCTGTTCTTTTTTATCTTTGATTGTGGCTGCATTTTCTCAGCAATGAAACCAGCTCAGTTCAAAAATGATTTGGATTTCTTTTCTTTCTATTCTTTGTTCTCTTTATGTCTGCAGCAGACAGCTTTGGGTCATTGTGGTTCTAGAACACTCCTATCCTAGCAATGTACTTTTCGCAAAGCACTGCTGATGGGCTTACCTTAGCCTACATGATCGGCGACATGAATACAAAACTGTGGTCTCTTTGATCCATGCGTCAATGTCATGATGATGCTCTATTGTTTCTATTACTACTGACATAGGTTTTCGTAATTTGTTCTCTTTTTAAAAATATATATTTTATTGATTTTTTTACAGAGGAAGGGAGAGAGATAGAGAGAAACATCGATGAGAGAGAAATATCGATCAGCTGCCTCCTGCACACCTCCTACTGAGGATGTGCCCACAACCAATGTACATGCCCTTTACCGGAATCGAACCTGGGACCCTTCAGTCCGCAGGCTGACGCTCTATCCACTGAGCCAAACCGGTTAGGGCTGTAATTTGTTCTTTATAGTGCTTAACCTACCTTAAATTTAGAAATTAAGTTATTTTTCTCATTACTAGAATATCTCTGATACAAGTGATTGAGTTTGAAGTAATGTAAAATGTTTTCATCAATGTCCAATTTTATTATGTATAAGCAGTAAATCTGTTTTACTGTACATTTATTAGAGTTACTTCTTCAGCATGATATGATTTTCATATTTCATACTGATGTAATAATAAAGCTCTAGGTTTTCACCTAATATAATAATTCTAAATGGGCATGACAGAAAATCTGAATTGGATAATAAATTTAGTACTCTTTATTATATTTATTCATTTATCATGATTATCCTTTATTACTCTTCCATTGATTGCTGTGCTTTGAAAATCTCAGTAGGGTTTCTGAGTTATCTGAGTTATGATTTAAATAATAATCATACCTTACATTTATATTGCTTTACAGTCCATAAAACATTTTCAGATACATTACCTCATTTTATTTGATCCTCAGAACAACACTGCCAGAAAAGAGGGCTAATGTATCTATCTTCTATAGAAGAAAACTGAATCTCACAGAAAATTTCACCAAGCTCACTCGATTAAACATTATATGTCCTTCTTTACTTTACCATATGGGGTAGCTAAAGTGAAGTTTTATTTGCCTATCAGTGCCCAGTAAGAGAGGCATCGAACCTCAGGACTACCAGAAAGGCTGTGTTTCTCATGTTGTCCAGTATAGTAGTCCCCCCACCCCTTTATCTAAGGCTTTGCTTTCCTTGGTTTCAGTTTTGCATGCTCAATCAGTCTGAAAATATTAAATGGAAAATTTCAGAATGGACAATTCATAAATTTTAAATTGATTGCCATTCCAACTAGCATGATTAAATTTTTCACCTCTCACTTTGTCCCACCCCATCTTGTAACAACATGAATTATCTTTATGCAGTGTCACTACTTGCTGGTCTCCAAGTAGTTACCTTGGTTAAAAGATAGACTGTCACCCTAGCCAGTTTGTTTCAGTGGATAGAGCATTGGCCTGTGGACTGAAGGGTCCTGGGTTCGATTCTGGTCAAGGGCACATACCTCGGTTGCAGGCTCCCAGCCCTGGCTGGAGTGCCTGTGGGAGGCAACCAATAGATGTGTCTCTCTCATATGAATGTTTCTCTCTCTCTCTCTCTGTCTCTCCCCCCCCTTCACTCTCTCTAAAATATCAATGAGAAAATATCCTCAGGTGAGGATTTAAAAAAAGAGAGAGACAGACTGTCATGATATTCCAGTACTTGTGTTCAAGTAACCCTTGCTTTACTTAATAATGATCCTAAAGCATGAGAGCAATAATGCTAGCGATTGGACATGCCAAGGAGAAGCAATAAAGTGCTTCTTTTAAGTGAAAAAGGTGAATGTCCCCAACTTATTTAAGAAAAAAATTTGTGTGTCACAGTTGCTCAGATCTATAGTAAGAATGAATCTTCTACCTGTGAAATTGTGAAAAAAAAATTGTGCTAGTTTGCTGGAAGACATCATTCACATAATTATTCATTTTGTCACTAGTGTTAATATCTTAGCATGCCTAAAGTATACATTAAACTTTATCATGTAGAGGAAAGAATGTGGTACATATAGGGTTCCGTACTATCTGTGGTTTCAGGCATCCCCTGGGCATCTTGGAATGTATCCCCCACAGATAAAGGAGACTTCTGTAAACCTAAAACCTTCTCATTCTTCAGGACCTAGAATAAATTCTTCACTTCATGAAATTCCATTATTGCTGTAGTTCGGATAAATTATCTCTCCAAGGGCTTATTAATAAACAATATTTAAAGTTATTATAGTAAATAGAGGCCCAGTGCATGGATACATGGAACAAACTGACAGTTGTCAGTGGGGAGGTGAGAAGGGAAGGACTGGATAAAAGAAGGTGAAGAGATTAGTCAAAGAGCATATATGCATACCCATAGATACAGACAACAGTGTAGTGGTGGCCAGAGGGAAGGGGTGGGGGAGGGGGAGGACTGGG
>NW_005353753.1:2477861-2478979 GCF_000412655.1 Myotis brandtii
TGGGATTTCTCGATCATGTAATAGTACTATTTTACATTGTTTGAGTAAACTCCATACTGTTTTTCATAGTGATGGCACCATTTTATATTCCCACCAATAGTGTACAAGGATTCTAATTTTCTCACATCCTTGCCAACACATTATTTTTTTTAATTACCATCCCAATGACATTTTATTTCACAGAAATATTTTAAAATCCCCAAAATTAAACAGAGATTGAAAGTAAATAAAAACTAGTGCACTTTGCAGGAGTTAACAACCTGAGAACTGATGAGGATATTGGTCTGAGTTCTGGGACTCAGATTTTCATATTAAAAACCATAACACTGCTACTAAGCCTGCAAAACAAAAGTTGATGTATCACCAATAGCCCCAGCCATGAAAAGGAGACTAGATTAATGTCCTTTTCTTGGCTGTGATAAGGCAAAGAAGCTGTGACTAAAGAAAAGTGTTATATGAAATGTTGTTTACAATATAAGAAATGTTATAATGCTCATGTTAATGAGACTCTGAATTATAGGAAGAAAACATGAAAGTGGATCCCATAATGGAGAAAACCCTGCAGCCCTAGAAGAGTCAAACTCAAAAACTTTTTGTCAATCATACAGCACACAATGGACTGCCAGGGGGAAACCATGCCTTACAGAAGGTAAATTTAGTATCAAACATTATAAAACCTGCTCAAATAAACCACCAAGGAAAATGAAGCAGTTCACAACAAACACATAAATTAATATCATGAAATTGGAGGTAAAATAATATCAAAGGGACACAAACTTAACAAATAAATAAAAAGGTAAAAGAAAGAATAGAAATCTACACTAATAAAAGACAAAGATGCTAATTGATCATACCTTCGCTACACCCTAAGCCAAGCCCACCAGCCAATCAGAGCGACTATATGCAAATTAATCCAACCAAGATGGCGGCCAGCAGCCACAGAGCTGGAGCAAGAAGGAAGCTTGGTTGCCTGGGCGATGGAGTAAGCCAAGCTTCCCGCCAGCCCTGAGCTGGCTGAGGCCTCCGCTCATGGCAACAAAGTTTCAATTATAGAAGCTAAATAAATCCCAGATACCTGCTTCCAGCCAGCCTCCACTGGGAGCTTGGGTGGCTGGGGG
>NW_005353753.1:2479477-2490305 GCF_000412655.1 Myotis brandtii
GAGGGACCCCCGAGTGCACAAATTTTTGTGCACCAGGCCTCTAGTTAAATATAAAGAGTATGGAAAATAACACAAATTTGAATGAAAAATAATTAAAGCTTCTTGATATAAATATATATGGTCATAAGGATTAAATACTCACTGGACAGATTAAATAAAAGTTTATTTTTAAAAAACTAAAGAATTTAGCCTAACCGGTTTGGCTCAGTGGATAGAGCATGGGCCTGCAGACTCAAGAGTCCCAGGTTCGATTCCGGTCAAGGGCATGTACCTTGGTTGTGGGCATATCCCCAGTAGGGGGTGTGCAGGAGGCAGCTGATCAATGTTTCTCTCTCATCGATGTTTCTAACTCTCTATCCCTCTCCCTTCCTCTCTGTAAAAAAATCAATAAAATATATTTTTTAAAAAAAGAATTTATAAACCTGAGATTTTTATAGAGCTGAAGGAAAAACAGAGCTGAAAGGATAACAGAGAAAACTATAGGGATTAAAATGGTGAAACAAGTTACTAAACATGGAAAACAGATTTAAAAGGCATGAGATATATGTGTCATGGAATGCATCAAAGAGGTTTAAAGATTAAGGTATTATTTGTGAGAATAATTACTGTAAATTTTCAGTAATTACAGAAAGATTTTGGGATATTAGATTTTAAAAGCAATCAAGTTCAAAGAATATGTAAAATACACTTTGATCAACCAGAAGCAGAATATGAAAGTCAGAGTCAATATATTAAATGTAATTAGAAAAGTTAAGAAAGTCAATTAGCATAAATGCAATTTACCATGTGCAATCAGATAATTCTGGAAAAAAATAAAATTAATTTTTTTGGTGAAAATAAATGATAATATTAACTTTTGGGGAACAACACTAATATCGAGATTATGTTTAAATATTCTTATCTGTTATTATACAAAATTGACTATGGTGAAGTTATGTAAATGGTAAAAGTTGCTTTAAAACACTGCATCAAAATAAATAAATAAATAAAAATAAAACTGCAGCAGCAAAAGCTTGTATGAAGAACAAATGAAAAATAAAAAGAAATCAGGTGGTTACTAAAAGTGGGTGACAATTACATGAGGGTTCATTACACTATTTTTTACTTGCTTTGGTGTATGTTTGAAAATTTCAATAAAATTTGTTAAACTAAATTTTAGTGAACATTGATTATAAGTTTCTAATAATAATGTTTATTTGTGGATCTTTAAGAATAAGATAGGATTAAGATAATAACAAGGGTACAATGTGGATAGAGAGACATAAAATTAATACATTTGAAAGATATTATCATTGGACTATGATAAATCATATATATCTATTAAAAATTTAAAGGCTTACACTGTTCTCAAAATGGCCTGGTACTGGCACAAGAACAGACATATAGACCAATGGAACAGAACAGAGAACCCAAAAATTCACCCAAGCCATTGTGCTCAATTAATATTTGACAAAGGAGGCAAGAGTGTACAATGGAGTCAAAACAGTCTCTTCAATAAATGGTGTTGGGAAAATTGGACAGATACATGCAAAAAAAATGAAACTAGACTGCTAAATTACACCATAAACAAAAATAAACTCATAATGGACAAAAGACTTAAATGTAAGAAGAAAAACCATAAAAATCTTAGAAGAATACATAGGCAGCAAAATATCAGACTTATCTCATAGCAATATGTTTACTGACACATCTCCTAGGACAATGGAAACTAAGGAGAAAATAAATAAATGGGACTACGTCAAAATAAAAAGCTTCTGCACAGCAAAAGAAACCATCAACAAAACAACAAGAAAGCCCACTGATAGGAGATAGGAGAATATATTTGCCAATGTGACATCTGATAAGGGTCTAATCTCCAAAATTTATAGGGAACTCATACAACTTAACAAAAGGAAGACAATCCAATAAAAAAATGAGCAAAGGACCTAAATAGACACTTTTCGAAAGAGGACATATAGAAGGCCAAGAGACATATGAAAACATGCTCAAAGTCACTAACATCCGCGAGATGCAAATCAAAATGACAATGAGGTACCATCTGACAACTGTCAGAATGGCTATCATCAACAAATCAATAAACAACAAGGCCAGGATGTGGAGAAAAAGGAACCCTTGAATACTGCTGGTGAGAATCAGACTGGTGCAGCCTTGTGGAAAAGGGTATGGAGTTTCCTCAAAAATTAAAAATGGAACTCCCATTTGACCCAGTAATCCCACTTCTAGGAATATATCCCAAGAAATCAGAAACACCAATCAGAAAGGTTATATGCACCCCTATGTTCATAGCAGCACAATTTACAATAGCTAAGATTTGGAAATAGCCTAAGTGCCCTTCACCAGATGAGTGGATTAAAAAATTATAGTACATCTACACAATGGAATACTATGCTGTTGTTAAAAAGAAAGAACTCTTACCATTTGCAACAGCATGGATAGACCTGGAGAGCATTATGCTAAGCCAAATAAGCCAGTCAGAGAAAGATAAATATTATATTATGATCTCAGTGGAATATAATGAACAATGTAAACTGATGAACAAAAATAGATCCAGAGACTTAGAAACATGGAACAGACTGTCAAACCTCAGAGAGAAGGCAGGGGAAGGTTGGGTAAGACATCAACCAAAGGACTTGTATTTGTGCGTATAAGCATAATAATGGACACAGACAGGAGGGAGTGAGGGCATGTGCTGGGAGGTGGGAGCGACCAGGGAGAGGTCAATGGGGGGAAAAAGGAGACATATGTAATACTTTCAACAATAAAGAATTTTTTTTTTAATTTAAAGGCTTAGCTATTTAAGTAATAGAAAGATAAAATATAAATTTTGAAATAGTAAGAGAAATTAAGGTAATGTAGAAAACAAATTATATAGAAGAAGAGAAAAAAGGTAAAAGAAGTCAGAGTAATAGAAAAGAAAATTAGATGAGAGAAGTTAGCTCAATTATAACTATAACTGAAATAAACAGACATATTATAATCACTTCTTCAAATCTGAGATTATAATGTATATTTTTTAAAATCTTGTTGCAAACATTTTTAAAAAGATATACAGAAAATGTAAATGTATACAGAAATATCAGTGTAAGAGTATAGAATGCATATCAGAAAAATATTAACAAAAATGTTGCTAATCATATAATAAAAATACATTGTAGGACAAAAACCAATCAAGTGTTTTTTTCCTTAATAATGAATAGTTACTATTTAGACGAAAATTATAATTCTGTATCTTTTTGCATTTGAAAATAAGTTAAACTGACAAAATACTTAAAAAATGCATAAGAAGAGAATTGGCGCAGAATCTCATAATTCAAAAAGAAAACAAAATAGTCAAGAATAAATATTTAACACAGTCACCATACTAATTAATAGACAGTCACAGAGTCCTGCAAAAAAAAAAGAGAACATAGCTTTTAAAAATATACACACACTATATATATATAGTATGTGTATATATATGCATATATATAGTTATACATATGTATATATTAACGTTTGTTAAGCTACAAAGAAAATATCAATAAGTGCGAAATTATCAATAATTTATAGTCAGTAAATAAATTTATAGTCTGAACGAAATACAGTACAATCTATAACAACTATATGTCCAAAATTCCTCAGATGACCCAGTAGGCAGCTGAGTCAAGTAAAAGTTTCCAATACCTCTCTCCACTCTTTGCCACTAAGGTACCAGGATGATTTTGGAGTCATTTAACTTCTTTGTGGTTTATTCTCCTCTGTGAAATCAATATGAAGCAAAACAAATGGTCATGTTTCTTTTTATGACACATTAAGCTGCTAACACATATATGGGGCTTTCTATCTCACTGTTAGAGGAAAATCCTATCAGAGGGGTGAACATTTATAAAAAGAACATGGCTCAAGAAATAGTGACTAATAATACAAACTTTAATGGATCATGGCTTTAGTAGAAAGGGTTACTTTTATTGTAGTCAAATAAAACACAGGAAATAAGGCATCTTGCAAATTACTCTGTACTCCATTCTTACAACTGCTTTAATAATTTATAGTGATAGCATGTAAGGTGACAGGAAATTGATACTCAAACAAATATGTTTCCCCAAACTACTGTCAAATGAGCTGCCCTCTGGATGTGTCCTGAATGGCAGGCAGTTAAAGCGGTCTCTAAAGAAATCAGCGAGCTTTAGCAATTTGACAAAATGACTCTGCAGAACATGCAACCTTTACAAATTGCTCTTTGTTTGAATACTGAAATGAATAATAACACTTTCAAGGAGCATGTGGGGATAATGCTGTATATCTTTTACTCCCTCTGGATCAAAGTGTATCTATTTTATTCATTTTGTGGACTAAATTCTAATTTACTCAGTTCTTAGAGAAATGCTCCAATAAAAACGAAAAGTGCTGCGCAGAAACTTTTGCTTCACAAAACGTTACTCTTGCTGCAACTTTTTTTTTTTTTTTATTTAAAAAAAAAACACAGTTATGAGTAAACTCACAAAGAAACTGGTGCAAGAAACAGATAGAGGAAAATTTCCAACTGGACTTTTAATTACCCACAAACAGCAAATATGTCCAGTTACTACCGGGTGTTTATTTATAGAAATATCTATACTGAATTTATTTTCCTTTTCCTTTTCATTGTTATCATTATTCTTTCCCTCCATGCCAATTTTTTTCTGTTCCCTCTTTCCCCCTTTCTAACTACAATATCTAAAGTGAAACAATTATGTGATACAAAAATGCAAACATAACAAGCCACAAATTCTCCTCATATAAAATGAGAAAAAATCTTAGAAGTGTAACATATATTTACTTACAGTCCCATTGAGATTTGCGGGGAGAGTTTCTTAATATTGTATCTTGAATTCTCCATTTGTAAATGTTTCTACTATTTATCTTATAGAATAGCTCTAATTACCAAGCAAGTTACTGATTGTAAAAGCAGCTAGTACATTTCAAAATGTATTCAAGATCATGTCAGGTTTTTTAAGTACAGTGTTCAGAATGCTAGAATGGGAGAAAAGAACAACAAACACTATTTTCACAATCATCCCATTCTCAATATGAATGTGAGATCATGTATATTCTCCAGAATTTGAAATCAAAGATTTAATAAACTTGTTTGCTGCATATCTAGGTGCAGAGTCATTGAGAAATAATAATTTGTTAAATAGCTCTTCATCTGACGAGTAACACCATAGTAATCAGTTCTTGTATCAGGGGGGTCTTTCAAAAGGAATATTTATTTTAATATTTGCTAATTATAAAGATTCAATAATTACTGCATGGAAAAACCAAATTATGTTTTTCTGTGAACAATCAAATTATATTCAACTTCATGATGGAAGAGCCTCATAAACTAAAACTAATTATCTCTAATCAAATGACTAGAAGTTTTCTAATAATCAGCATGTGAATTTAAAATCTAAACGTATTTGGATGTGATACAACTTTAATGGTTATATTAAATTTTAGCTTTGTGAACCTCAGTTTAAATAAATTATTCTAAGAACAGTAAATATTTTTTCTATTTTATTATAAATTGTAGTGCTTTCTCTTACAGGTAAAGTCAGTTTAACATTACAGGGCTAATAGAGACAAGGTAGGCTTTGTACGACGTATTTATTCTGAGTCCCTGCAACTCAAAGGTTAGCAACATTAAGAAAGAAGCAAACAATCTGATTTCAAGACCAATGTCATGGTTGATTTTCTGCCAGTTTTTGCTTGAGCTTTTTGAAGCCTGTACTTGAACTTCTCCTGAGAGACCAGCACTTTCCTCCTGGTCAGCAATGACTTTGCAGAGTGCAGCACCTCTGTTTCCTGCAGCCAGTTTCAGTTTTTTGACCTTCCTTTGTCTCTTGTGCACATTTTGCAGGGGAAGGAATTTTCCACTGATATTTAGGACAATCCAATAACACAATCAAAAGCTTACTCTGCTAAACTCTGATGTGATGTATTTGCTCTTCGTAAAAATTACAAAACCAAAATTTTCTGCCTCTAGTCAAGTAAGTCTTCTTCCTCCTTCCTCCTCCACCAACACAATATGGACCTGTCCAGTCATCTGCATCATAAATTAAGGCCTCTGTGTTGCATGATTTACATAATTCATTTCCTAAGCCCTTTTTATCACAGCATAACACAGATGATCTCTCAGCATGCTACAGAGAACACACACACAGCCTGACCCTGTGACCCGACTGTGGTTTGCCATTCTTCTGACCATAACCTGCTATACTTAATACATCTACAGATATCCTAGTAAATGTTTAAGAGCCAGTTTTCAAAAAAAAAATGACCTTTATTTGTAATGTTTGTAGATTTCTGTGGTTTAAATATCCCCACCACAGATGATTTCAAGTCACCAGCATGATGTCTAAATTACCTGAAAATTTAATTTAATCTGGTTTTCTCATTTTACTAAAAGGTAGGATGTTTTTGGTTAATTCAAACCTTGCTCAAAATCCTGCCTTCAGCATTGTGGGAATTTGGGGAAGATCTTTAACCACTTTATATGTCAGAACCTACCACCATAAAAATGAAAATAATAACAAAAATTTATTAGATTAGATTTGTGTGTGAAAAAATTAGGTAAACCAGGTAAACTTTTTCCCATAGTACATTGCATATCAAAAATCAATAAATATTAGCTGCTATGATTAGTATTAGATATAGTAACATAGTTAGTATATTCAGAAGCACGCCCTCCTGACTCTACAGTTGTTATAATCTGTATGCCCTTGCTCTATGATTCCATTTAAGGTATACATCTAGGATGCTTTGGAATCTGCACTGCTCTTTTCAATTTTGCCCATACATATGACAATGTCTAATTATTCTAAGAGTATAGATTTAAAAATTACTATACTTTGATTATAATATGAGAGAATTAAAAAAGCATCTCTTGCATTTCTTTAGCTTTATTGTAATATTATTGTGATTCGTAAACTAGATGGTTCTATGTAAACTTCTTAGGTGAAAAAGAATATCCTATGGTCCTGGTTAATTTTAATTGATTTTGAGGACTGTTATGACTCTGCAGCATGACGTTCATAGATTTTCACAACTTGACCACAAATGATGTTCACGTCACATTTGGGTAGCATTTTATACTCTTTATATTCATTCCTCTTTACTTCTCTTTTTAACAAACCTGCCACTTACTTATTTTGTTAACAGGACTCAAATGAAGTCTCTTACTTGAATGCCTGGATTCCTCTGAAGGTAAAATATCTACACTAATAAAAGATGAAAATGCAAATTGACCGTACCTTTGCTATGCCTTAAGCCATGCCCACCAGCCAATCAGAATGACTATATGCAAATTAACCCAACCAAGATGGCGGCTGGCAGCCACGGAGCTGGAGCAAGCAGGAGGTATGGTTGCCCCAATGATGGAGGAAGCCAAGCTTCCTGGCAGGCTGCTGCCTCCTCTCAAGGCAACAAAGTTTCAATTATAGAAGGTAAATAAAGCCCAGATACCTGCTTCCAGTCACCATGGCCACGGAGCTAGAGCGAATAAAAAAAAACAAAAAGGAAAGGCTGGGAGCTTCGGTCACCAGGGGGCTTGGTCAGTCTGAAAACAGCCATCAGCCCCTCACCCAGGCTGACCAGGCACCCCAGTGGGGACCCCTACCTTGAAGGGGCTGTGGCCAGCCTGAAAACACCCATCAGCCCCTCACCCAGGCTGGCCAGACACCCCAGTGGGGACCTCCACCCTGAAGGGGGTGTGACCAGCCTGAAAATACCCATCATCCCCTCACCCAGGCTGGCCAGGCACCCCAGCAGGACCCCCACCCTGATCCAGGACACCCTTCAGGGCAAACCAGCCGGCCCCCACCCATGCACCAGGCCTCTATCCTATATAATAAAAGGGTAATATGCAAACTGACCCTAACAGCAGAAATACTGGGAATGACTGGTCACTATGACACACACTGACCACCAGGGGGCACACCCTCAATGCAGGAGCTGCCCCCTGGTGGTCAGTGTGCTCCCACATTGGGAGCTCTGCTCAGGCACAAGCCAGGCTGATGGCTACCAGTACATCAGTGGTGGTGGGAGCCTCTCCCACCTCCTCAGCAGCACTAAGGATGTCTGACTGCAGCTTAGGCCTGCTCCCCGCTGGCAAGTGGACATCCCCCAAGGGCTCCCGGGCTGCCAGAGTGATGTCTGACTGCCAGCTTAGGCCCAATTCCCCGGGGAGTGGGCCTAAGCCAGCAGGTGGTCATCCCCTGAGGGGTCCCAGGCTGCAAGAGGGCACAGGCCGGGCTGAGGGACCTCCCCCCCACCCCAAATGCACAAATTTTTGTGCACCGGGCCTCTAGTTTACTCATACTTACATTTGTTAAAGTACCTATGGACTTGAATATTTACTGGAATTTACAACCATTTATTCCTTTGTTTTTATGACACTGGCACTTATGTGAACAATATTCCCCACCTAGAACATGGTGATATTTTTTAATGTACCTAGATTTATATTGTGTGCAAGCATAGGCCTGGTCAGAAATGAGAAGAAAATTGTGGTGGTACTTTCCAAGTATAAAAATTACAGGTACAAATATAGTATTCTTCCACACAACTGTTATTCAAGTTCTGTACTTTGTTCATTGTAAGTGAAATCTAATATACTTTCCATCGTTATGGAGGACTCATCATTAAGATTTGCAGATTAAGTAATTTTTGTCACTTTCCTCTTTAAAAATTAATTCTTTTCATTTTCCTTAATAAGCTCTATGTTTTTTACAGGCTTTTAATTTTTTTTTAATTTACTAATCTGGCCCCTTGTATCTGATACGCTCTAAGAAAAGTATTTGAGTTCTGGTAAAGTGTTGTGCTTCATCTAAGCACTGAACCTCCCACACTGTTTCCTTCACTTAGAAAATCCTCTCCTTCTCCCTGTCCTCTCACAGCACATGCAGATGGCATCTCACCACATATTAACAAACTCTACCTGCCACCCCCTG
Source organism: Myotis brandtii (assembly GCF_000412655.1). NCBI lineage: Eukaryota > Metazoa > Chordata > Mammalia > Chiroptera > Vespertilionidae > Myotis > Myotis brandtii. The sequence goes on from NW_005353753.1 coordinate 2,488,429, forward strand.
TTCATTCCTCAAGTGTCAGTTCAGAATCAGTTAATACTTTCCCTGATGTTTTCTCATTGTGGTTTGTCTCGTCATACCCTTCACTTGCCTAGTTAATGTATTTATCTCACATTATATTACTTTCTTATTAAAACTTTTGCTTTCCCCTCTAGCCTATTAGACCTCTAATGACAGAAAATATATTTGTATTCTCTTTTGTACTTTCAGCAAATAGTCTGCCTACAATATAGATGATAAACATCTATGTATTGAATAATTGTGAATAAATAATCTCTTACATGTGCTATTAGTTTTAGTTAGAAGGTCACCCATTTTTCAAGTTTTGATGCCAACTACACACAGGGAGACAGAGCTATATGTATAACATATTATAATATTGAAATAAGAAAGAAAATCACCACATCGTTGTCTCCTATCGTGCATGAGAGACTAGTACAAATTGGGCCTGGAGCACTCGCTGCATATAACTTCTTCATTTGGATTAGTATGTCACTTCTTTCATTATGAGATGCCAAGTTCCAAGATATGTGGGATGAAATATCAGCAAACAAAAGTTCTTCATTGGGGGTTATAACACTGGGGAGACGAGAGTCACAGAGAGAGCAAGAGTTTTATGAATCTGTCAGTTGACTGATTGGCAGGTCTCTGTAAAATGAGCCTTGTGGGATTTGATACTTGAATTTTAATTAAACCCAAATTATTCATTGTTCAGTTCTAAATCCCAAAAGAGAAATTGAAAATCTTGCAGAGACTCCCAATAGTAATTACATGTTCTGCCGAAATTAAATTGACTTGCATTACCCAGACAGACCTGACGAATGAAGAGCTATGTCACGGCATAGATTTTTAGAGAACTTAGATCTCTAAACTAGAAAAGCAAAAATCTAATAAAAACTGAAACAATGACCCAAGATTCTGCATTGCATCCTCTAACACAACAGAAGAAAAAGAAGTGCATTTTTATGTGAGCCACCTAAATATGTATACAGTGAATTTATATTTTATTTTTACATTCCTCTTTTTCTTCTACTAAACAATGTGATTTTCAATGTAAAAATGTCTTTGAGAAACATTCTGGACCAATATTTTTTTTGTAGAGTATCATATTCATCTTCAAAATAATATTTAAAATATCTCTTCTTTTACAAGTAACAGTGACTCTCAGTTTATTTTTTTTAAACCAGTTTCCCCTGTATTTATGGATTTATAAACGCTAATATTATTCTTCAGGTACAAAGATGACACTGTTGATGACCATGTTAAAATGTTACTCTGCGTGTGTTTTTTCTCGTGGTGGTAATTAACTGAATACATTAATTCCCTGTCTGGCTTAAGCTTTCCCTAGACCTCTTACTATTAAGGCCACATATTAGCTTATTAGTCCCACAGGCATAGGATACCCAAGAGTAAAGAATGTAAGATCACAGAATTCTGGGCAACCTTCTTTTACCAACTCCACTATCCATTCCTTCGGTGAAGTACCGGGGCTTATTTTACCATCCTTTTTAACTTTTGTTATCTTCTTCTGCTTACTTCACAGTGCCTGCTGTAAATTTTCATTCTGCTCATGTCCTTATTCCTACCCATGTCCTGGGAGAGGCCCTTGTGTAGGATATAAAATGTGGAAAAGCAGACAAAATCATATTCCTTGGAGGCAGTGGCAGCCAAATGTATGCAAGGACGGCAGACAGGACGTTTCTCGGGAGTTTCCAGGTGACTTTTGGGAAACCCCTGTGTTGCTAGTGCAGGGAGCTGACTTTCATGTCCTGCACTTTCGAAGCCTTTCTTTCCTGTATTAAAATATTTGACATTTGAGGTGAGGAGGAAACTGGTCTTGCAGAACTTGTTATCTAAATGCAGAGGCCATGGACCTGTGA
>NW_005353753.1:2492295-2500169 GCF_000412655.1 Myotis brandtii
AGGGGAAGCTCTCTGTCTAGGGGCAGTGGAAGCTCTCTGTCTAGGGGTAGGGGAAGCTCTCTGTCTAGGGGCAGTGGAAGCTCTCTGTCTAGGGGTAGGGGAAGCTCTCTGTCTAGGGGCAGTGGAAGCTCTCTGTCTAGGGGTAGGGGAAGCTCTCTGTCTAGGGGCAGTGGAAGCTCTCTGTCTAGGGGTAGGGGAAGCTCTCTGTCTAGGGGCAGTGGAAGCTCTCTGTCTAGGGGTAGGGGAAGCTCTCTGTCTAGGGGCAGTGGAAGCTCTCTGTCTAGGGGTAGGGGAAGCTCTCTGTCTAGGGGCAGTGGAAGCTCTCTGTCTAGGGGTAGGGGAAGCTCTCTGTCTAGGGGCAGTGGAAGCTCTCTGTCTAGGGGTAGGGGAAGCTCTCTGTCTAGGGGCAGTGGAAGCTCTCTGTCTAGGGGTAGGGGAAGCTCTCTGTCTAGGGGCAGTGGAAGCTCTCTGTCTAGGGGTAGGGGAAGCTCTCTGTCTAGGGGCAGTGGAAGCTCTCTGTCTAGGGGTAGGGGAAGCTCTCTGTCTAGGGGCAGTGGAAGCTCTCTGTCTAGGGGTAGGGGAAGCTCTCTGTCTAGGGGCAGTGGAAGCTCTCTGTCTAGGGGTAGGGGAAGCTCTCTGTCTAGGGGCAGTGGAAGCTCTCTGTCTAGGGGTAGGGGAAGCTCTCTGTCTAGGCCGCAGGGGTCCTCAAACTTTTTAAACAGGGGGCCAGTTCACTGTCCCTCAGACATTCCACACATGCGCACTGCGGGCCCTGGACGAGTCGGCTGCTAAGCAGGACAGGCAGCGGCGGCAAAAACACCCGGCGGGCCGAATGAATGTTTTTGGCGGCCGCATGTGGCCCGCGGGGGCCGTAGTTTGAGGATCCCTGGATTAGGGGCTCCCGCAGAGTGAGATGACCGTGGCCGGGCTGGTTCACCTGCCCCTCGTCCAGTCCAGCACCATTTCATGAGGGATTGGAAGCTGCTACCTGCCAAGAGCTGAAATCACCACAATTTTTAGTCCAAGCTTTCTCCTAGAAGATGAAATCCTTCAATAAACTGCGGAGTTCCAGAATGATATCAAACCATTCTGCCAGTGAAATTGTTAGGTGGGCAGATGGGTACCTGCTGCTTCAAATTCGACCCTCTCCCCCATCTCATTCTCATTCTAATTTCCTTTGTGTTGAAGTATCTGTTTAAATAATTTTCCCAAATATTTTAAAGTTGGGCTGTTTGCTTGTTTGTGTGTGTTTTTAAATGTATTTTTATGAATTAATGTCCTTTTACCAAATGTGTGTGCTATGCTTCCCAAGCTTGGACTTGTCCTTTCATTTTCATAAGTGTCTTTTGAAAATATCTTTTAATTTTGATAAAGCCAATGTGTCATCTTTTATTTAAGTTGTGTATGTTGTGTCCCAAGAAGTCTTTGCCTAATAAATGGTCAAAAAGAATTTCTCCTATGTTTTACCCTAGATATTGCATAGCTGTATGTTACACATTTAAGTCTATGATCCATTTTGCATTATGTTGTACAGATATGATGAGGTATGTTTGGAGGAAATTTGTGTTTGTATGGGTTTTTTTTTTATGTGTGTGTGTATTTTGTATGTATGTGGCACATAGTTATCCAAAATTGTTAGCACCATTAATTGAAAGGATTATGCTTTCTCCATTGAGTTACCTTAGCAAATGTGTTCAAACGAATTAAGCATGAATAAGCCCATTTCTTAACTCTGTATTCTAGTTCATTGATCTATGTATATACTTTGTCTATAACACACCACCTTTATTTCTATAGCTTTATAGTAAATTTGGAAATCACATGGAATAACTGTTTTTTTCAAAATGGCCTCACTTCTTTACCTTTTTATATAAATTTTAGAAACAGCTTCTTGAAACAGCTTTCTGTAATGAAAGGCTATTATGATTTTAATTGAGTTTGCATTGAAACTATATATGAATTTGGGGAAAGTTTATATATTAACAATATTGTGTATTTCACTCCATCTATTTAGGTTTTCTTTGATTTCTCTGATCAATGTTTGGTCATTTCAATCTAAAATTTTTCTCATATGTTAGCTTTATCCCTAAAGTATTTTATTATTAATACTCTTGTAAATTGTACTTTACTTTTCAATTCATCATTGTTATAAAATAAGAATATAATGCATCTGCATATATATGCATATCTGTATCTCTATTTATATCTATCTGTATATTCATTAAATTCAATACTTATAGTGCATTTTTCATGATTTTTTAGATATTTTATGTAGATAGTAATATCATATGCAAGTGTAAAATAATTCATTTTTCCTTTCCAGTCTGTGTACCCTTTATTTCTGGTTCTTATCTTATGTTTTATAGATGCGATTTATCAGGTTAAGGGAGATGTTTTTTAAGCTGAGAGTTTTTATCATAAATAAAAGTTGAATTTTCTCAAATGTTTTTTCTGTATCTGTGGAATTGATCCTATGACTTTTCTCCACTATTTATTTGATATGATAAATTACCTTGATTGATTTTCAATGTTCAAATGTTGATTTAATCTTGTTTCCCCTGGGTAAATCCCACTGGGTCATGATCCTTTTCTGTATTGTTTTATTTCATTTATCATATATTTTGAGGCATGTTGCATCTACGTTTGTAAGGGATATAAGTTTATAATTTCTCTCCTGAAAATATTTTTATTGGTTTGAAGATCAGGGCAATCCTGGCATTACAGCATGGGTTTGAAAGCTTTCCCACCTGATCTATTTTACAAAAGTATGCTGTGTTTTTTGTTTTTTAATTTGTTTTTGTAGCAGACATATTTCTTTTTTAGGTATTTCATAGAAATTGTTAATGAACTTATCTTGCTTGTAAGTTTTCATTGTTGAATTTTTTAAAACAATGGGTTTAATTTTCTTTTAATAGATATGGGCCTAGTCAGTTGCCTCTTTACTCTTGAGTAAATTTTGATTACTTTATACTTTCAAGAAATATGCTAATTTCATCTAATTTAGAAATTTTTAACATAAATTAATAATATTCTGATATTTCCCTTTATGTATGTAAATCTGTGGTGATAAAACAAAACTGAAAACCAGCAACTTTTTGATAACCTCTTAATTTCACATGACTTTATCAATAGTGAACTCAGGTCTCTACATTTTCAGGTAATTAGAATTTTCTCAATTATAACTACTTGCTAAATGATGAATTTGGCCAATTAACCATTTTCTCATATTTTGGTCAGGTGTATGCAACTCAATTTTTTTATTTTAACCTCTTTAATATAATTATTTCAATTTGAGATAACTTTTAGGAGATAACATAATCGACATAACTGAAATTTAATTTCACCAAAAGTAAAAAAAAAATGTAGATCTATGACTGGAGTTATGCATGAGGTTTATTAAATGAAACACTAAATATATTTTAAAATGTATTTTTTAATGATTTCTGAGATAAAGGGAGAGGGAGGGAGAGAAGAGATGGAAATATCAATGATGAAAGAGAATCATTGATTGGCTGCCTCCTGCACACCCGTTACTGGGCATGTGCCCTTGACCAGAATCAAACCTGGGACCTTTCAGTCAGCAGGCCAGTGCTCTATCCACTGAGCCAAACTGACTAGGGCACACTATATTTTACTGAGTATATACGACAGCAGACTCAGCAATACACTGTGGGGAGAAGCAAATAAACAGAATCTAATTCCTGTCTCAAAATGAACATACTCTGGACATGAGAAAATCAAAATATAAATAAATATGTCATTCTGTAAACTTGGTGCATACAACACAAGGTCGGCCTAGGTTCAAACTGAGAAAAAGAATGTGAGCGAAGGGTAACTTTACCAGAGACCCAAGGGTAGATTTATTTTGTATAATTATACATAGACCATCTCAATACTTCGATGTGATTACTCATTAGTATTAAAGCAATATCTTATAATATATATATATTCACGAAATTCAGGCACAGGGGGTGTGTGTCCCTCAGCCCAGCCTGCACCCTCTCCAATCTGGGACCCCTCAAGGGATGTCTGACTGCCCGTTTAGGCCCGATCCCGGGCAGTCGGACATCCCTCTCACAATCCAGGACTGCTGGCTCCCAACCGCTCGCATGGGGGGGGTCTCCTCAGCCCAGCCTGCACCCTCTCCAATCTGGGACCCCTTGGGGGATGTCCAACTGCCGGTTTAGGCCTGATCCTTGCCTGCCTGCCTGATTGCCCCTAACTGCGCCCCCTGCCAGCCTGGTTGCCCCTCACTGCCTCCCCTGCTGGTCCATTTGACCCTAACTGCCCTCCTCTGCCAGCCTGGTTACCGCCAAATGCCCCCCCCTGCCAGCCTGGTTACCCCTAACTGCCCTCCCCTTCCAGCCTGGTCACCCCTAACTGTCCTCCTCTGCAGGCCTATTCGCCCCCAACTGCCTTCCCCTGCTGGCCCAGTCTCCCCTAACTGCCCTCCCCTGCTGGCCCGATTGTCCCTAACTGCCCTCCCCTGCTGGCCTTGTCATCCCTAACTGCTCTCCCCTGCAGGCCTGGGTCCCCCCCAACTGCCCTCCTCTGCTGGCCCGGTCACCCCTAACTGCTCTCCCCTGCAGGCCTGATCGCCCACAACTGCCCTCCCCTGCTGGCCATCTTGTGTCCACATGGGGCCAGCCATCTTGTGTGTTGGAGTGATGGTCAATTTGCATATTACCTCTTTATTATATAGGATACACACACACACACACACACACACACACACACACACTAGTGTCCCGGTGTACAGATTCATGCACATTAATAAAAGTGTCAACCAAATTCACGATCAACAGTGACAGGTTGAAACACACATATGCAATTTGTGCCAGCGAGAGCTTTATATGTATTGAGTAAGCAAGAGTCAACTTAGCCTTTTATATATAGAATAAACTTGCTTAATTAGACCTGCTCTCTGATGTAGCTAAACTTTCTCCAGCCCAGTGAAGCACCCCAACTTCTCTTTCAGGTAATTGTCAGTAACACAGCAGTAAATATCAACACAAAGCAGATTATTATTGTAAACCATGCAGGGAGAACAAAGGGTAAAATATTTAACTGCAGCAGTGTTTGACTATATTCTGTGCAGTGAGAAAACCTGAAGTCATTTTCAAGGACCACCATTTCTTCTTTTCAGTCAGGTCAAATTTCTAAGCTTTCTAAATCTCAGTTTTCTGGCTAATGAAAAGAAAATAGGATTCCACCAAGTCTCCTATCTACCTACTCCAGGACTTCTGTGAGGATCAAATGAGATTAGGCATGTGAAAATGCTTCACAGACATTTGGTTAAAGTGTAAAATGTTTCTACCTGGCTATAAAGCAAGTCGGGATCCTGGGCTGAAGAAACTCCAAGGAGGCTAGTCTCTAGGGAGAGAAAGCTGGGCATTACTATGTGACTTCATTGCCCAATATCCACAGCCACCATTTCCGGACTGGGCTGGGCTCTGGGCTGCATTTTGCAACATGGGGTCTAGCCCTGTTGGCTGCGATTTGGTGGGGTGTCACGCTGGGGTGGTGGCAGGGCCTGTGTCCCACTTGGGGGAAGCCCAGTGTTCGTCAGCAACAGGTCTGTGGTGCCATTTACTTTCAAATGGCCAGTGTGCATCATGGCAGCTCCTGCTTTGAGCAGCTGCCCCCTGGTGGTCAGTGCGCATCATAGCTATCAGTCAGACAGACAGACATCTTAGACAGACACACATATATATATATATATTGGTGGCCCAGTGCATGAAATCGCGCACAGTAAGCTGCCTGCTGCCCACCGTGGGAGCCGGCGGGAGCCACACCGTTTCCACAGGAGTGAGGCGGGAGGGAACAGCCACCACCACCCATGGGAGCCAAAGGGAGGGACCAAAAGGTGCTCCGTGCATCTCCTAGTGACTGGTCGCACATGCAGCCCTGCCCATCCATGCCCGCCTCCTGCATGCGCAGCCCCCTCCTGATCGATCATTATGGCGTGAAGGCATGATGACCATTTGCATATTAGCCCTTTATTATATAGGACTAGAGGCCCTGTGCACAAAATTTGTGCACAGGAGTCATCCCTCAGCCCAGCCTGTACCCTTTCCAATATGGGACATCCCTCTTGCAATATGGGACCACTGGCTCCTAACTGCTGGCCTGCCTGCCTGATTGCCCCTAACTCCTCTGCCTGCGTGCCTGATCACCCCTAACTGCTCCCCTGCAGGCCTGATCTCCCTTAACTGCTCCCCTGCCAGCCTGATCATCCCTAACTGCTGAGTCATCCCTCAGCCCAGCCTGTACCCTTTCCAATATGGGACATCCCTCTTGCAATATGGGACCACTGGCTCCTAACTGCTGGCCTGCCTGCCTGATTGCCCCTAACTCCTCTGCCTGCGTGCCTGATCACCCCTAACTGCTCCCCTGCAGGCCTGATCTCCCTTAACTGCTCCCCTGCCAGCCTGATCATCCCTAACTGCTCCCCTGCTTACCTTATTGCCCCTAACAACCTCTGCCTAGGCTCCCACACCGGGGACCCAGGCTTCCCTCCTCCAGCCAGCTGCAGGCACCTGGGACCTGGGTTTCCCTCCCTCTGGCCGGCTTCGGGTGCCCGGGACTGGGGGCGGCTTCAACCAGGCCAGCCACAGCTGCAAGCTCCTGGGACCACGTGCAGCTTCACCCGGGCCCAGCTTTGTCTGGAAGGACATCCAGAAGGTCATCCAAAATACATCCGGTCTAATTAGCATATTACCCTTTTATTAGTATACTAGATTCCCTCCCTCTGGCCGGCTTCGGGTGCCCGGGACTGGGGGCGGCTTCAACCAGGCCAGCCACAGCTGCAAGCTCCTGGGACTGCATGCAGCTTCGTCCGGGCCCGGCTTTGTCAGGAAGGACATCCAGAAGGTCATCCGAAATACATCCGGTCTCATTAGCATATTACCCTTTTATTAGTACACTAGAGGCCCGGTGCACAAAATTCATGCACCGGGGGTTGGGGGGGCGTCCCTCAGCCAGGCCTGTGCCCTCTCGCAGTCCAGGACACCTCAGGGGATGTAGCAGTGTGCCAAGCAGCAGGCAGCCAGAGAGGAACCCAAATCGGGGCAGGGCTCCACTCACGCTCATCCCGGCCCACTGCACCTGCTGCTCCAGAGTCAGGAGAGGCTCCTGCCATGACAGCTGCACTTGGCAGCCATGAGCCCGGCTTCTGGATGAGCGGTGCTCCCCCTGTGGGAGCACACTGACCACCAAAGGGCAGCTCCTGATTTCAGCGTCTGCCCCTGGTAGTTAGTGAACATCATAGCGACCCATCGTTCCAGCTGTTCCGCCGTAATGGTTGCTTAGGCTTTTATTATATAGGTACATGCACAAATTCATGTACCGATGGGGTCCCTCAGCCTGGCCTGCGAGATCAGGCTGAAACTGGCCCTCCGACATCCCCTTAGGGGTCCTGGATTGTGAAAGGGCACAGGCCAGGCTGAGAGACCCCACCAGTGCACCATTGGGGCTGGGGAGGGACTCGGGAGGTTGACCAGCCAGAGAGGGACCGCGGGAGGGCTCCAGACTGTGTTCGGCCCGTCTCGCTCAGTCCTGATCAGACAGACCCCAGCAGCAAGCTAACCTACTGGTCGGAGTGTCTGCCCCTTGGTGGTCAGTGTGCATGATAGCGACTGGTGGCTGCTGGTGGGTCTGACCTCTGGTGGTCAATGCACATCATAGCTAGTGGTTGAGCAGCTTTAGCATATAATTGGCATATTATACTTTGACGACTGGCCCGGTGCACAAAAATTTGTGCACTTGGGCAGAAGGGGGGGTCCCTCAGCCCGGCCTGTGCCCTCTCACAGTCTGGGACCCCTCAGGAGATAACGACCTGCTGGCTTAGGCCTGCTCCCGGGTGGCAGAGGGCA
>NW_005353753.1:2502368-2512251 GCF_000412655.1 Myotis brandtii
GCCGGTTTCTGGGGTTTTGTTTAGCTTCTATATTTGCAACATAGTTGCTTAGAGTTGCAGCTGAGAGGCCGGCAAATTAGGCGGGGAACGTTGGAGTCCGCCGTCACTGGAGCAAGCAAGCCTCCCTGTTTGCTTCAGTGCATGGCTGCCGGCCGCCATCTTGGCTGACAGTTAATTTGCATAAGGATATGCTGATTAGCCAATGGGAAGGGTAGCAGTTGTACGCTAATTACCATGTTTCTCTTTTATTAGTGTATATATATATAGTGAATTAAAGCATTTTAAAGAAATATTTAAATATTTTAGAAATTTAGTCATTTTAAATATTCATGGGCCACACTACATGTCCTAATAGGCCTTATATTTATTCTGGGGTCATGTGAAAAGTTCTGGCCAAGCTGGATGGATGTGGCAGGTGATCCTGTGTAGCTCTTTGGCTTTCTCTGTTTCTGTAACCACTCCAGAGGCCACAGGTTCCAACTGCAGCATCAAAAACTGGAGGAAACATGAATATTTAATTACCATATTCTTAGGAGAGCTACCTTAGAAGATCTCAAAATATTCATTGTTAAGGTGAGCAGGAAGTTGGTGTTGATGTGCTAAGCCACTGAGCTTTGGTGGAATGTTACCACAGTAAAGTATAATCTAACCAGAAAAATGCAGAGATGGTAGAGCTCATATTCTTTTCTCTAAAATGTGCTTGTATTGCTTGACAGCTATAATGCAATATCTCTTGCCATATTTATGAATGATTATAAATCCTTTCCTCCTCAGTGTGCAATAACAAATGGCTTTGTGAGACTTAGTGCAAGACTAATGTGACTATCAAAGGAACCCCATCTCAGCCTTTAAAATTTAGTACTGTAAAGAATCTAAAATGCCGTCCATTGCTAATGGTTTGCTCCTTCTATAGAAAAATAGATCATTTTTCTTTGATGCCATCTGATACATTTACTAGGCACTTGTTTCAGACATTCCAAAATTATCATTATAGAATAGTCTGAAGAAATTGGGTTTCTCCTGTTTTAATTTTAATTAAATTTATAAGGATCCTATGTTATTCATCCTAAAACACAGCTTTTTCACATTTTAAAATCTCTGAATTTGCAACGCATGTAACAATCAGTGTATTTACCCTTATTCTCCTTTGTGATATATAAAATAATGGTGAACCTTAAACTGATGATGTTTAGATTACATTAAATATAATGCAATTTTTTTGCATTATATTTTATACTTAAGGACCACTCATTGTAACTTTTCTTTTTTAAACAAATCATTGAAAATTAATTTAAAATATTTAAAAATATCTAGGTGAAACAATCAGTTTAATGACAGATTAGAGTGGGTAATTTAACTCTTAAATTCATAATTATTATAAGATAATCTCTATCACAAGACCTAGAGATAATAAAAAGTGTCATATCAACTAATGAAAAAAGTGCAAAGATGATTCCAGCTTCTCTAACATCGTTCATGTAGCTGCATTTCCCCCTAAAAGCTCCAGTATGTATCTGTGTGCTATGCTCATACTTGATTCATATCTAGATAAACTACCTAGCTTACCTTGTGCTCTGTGTACCTTTGGATCTATGAATGTAATATCTCTCTTTGAAATATATTTTATACAGTCAATAACTATATACATTTTAAAACTTTAATTTGAAACATTAAATTAGCAAAACTATTGCTACCAAAGTAAAAAAGTGAGTAAAATAATATAAAATAAAATAGACATTGGAAACAAATCACAGTAAATTTTTTTTAAAGCATCTTTTTTTCCCCCTGTCAGACCAAAGGTGAACATGTTGAACTAAATTAATGGTTTTTATATTAGTTTAATAGAAGCAAAATTCTGATCTAATTTTCTTTGCTTTCATGGTATGGGAAATTTTAGATAGAAAGTATGTTTATAGAAAATAAACATGCTGATCACATATCTACATTAAACCATTCTGTTGTAGAATTATTTCAGATGTAAGTTTTTCATGCAACTCTCCGAATTTCACAAATGTATGCCAACAAAACTGATGGCTTCGTATATTTTTCAATGATGGTAGTATATCCCTTAGGATAGATGCCAATACATTTACTATTTTAATCCTTTCTATCATTACAATCTAAAATAATAATGTAGTAACAGTTATTTGAATTTTCCAATCTGTTTTCTTCTTGTTATATTAAAATAATAAAATTTGAAAGGTGAACATGGTGGATGAATGGTGCACTTGGGCACGCTAAATAGCCATCTCAGACAGTGGATAAAAATTAAATTTATTTAAGGAAAGGAGATGGGTGATGTGATGTCCAAAGGGAAGGGCTACACCAGTGTTGGCAAACCTATGACACGCGTGTCAGAGGTGACACGCGAACTCATTTTTTTGGTTGATTTTTCTTTGTCAAATGGCATTTAAGTATATAAAATAAATATCAAAAATATAAGTCTTTGTTTTACTATGGTTGCAAATATCAAAAAATTTCTATATGTGACACGGCACCAGAGTTAAGTTAAGGTTTTTCAAAATGCTGACACGCCGAGCTCAAAAGGTTCGCCATCACTGGGCTACACAGCACTGAGGCAAGGGGACATTGGGGCATTGGGTCGATGGTGGCAGCACCCAGGAGCTGGAGTTACATCCTTATATGCAGCCACTGGCTGGAATCTCTTCTAGGTAATGAATCGATGGGCTTGGAATGTGGATAGAATGCAGGTGTGCGATCAGGTGCCTTCAGGACAATTTCCATTCCTTGTGTGGTCTGACTCCTGGTGTCGAGCAAGATTTTTTTTTCTTTTTGTTCTCCTGTGGTCGGAAGCTTACAAATGGCTGGTAAGGATTGTGTTGCCCTCTAGTCCTAACGAACTTGATTGTCACTACCCTGCCTTTCATACATTATCCAGCCACTGAGAAAAATATTATGGCATATTTTTGGCACTGAGATTCAGGAAATCTGGGTTCTGATGCTGGTTTTATCTCTGTAACTATATGAATAGATGTAAACCAAGTAGCATCTTCATCTTACAAGTGAGAAAGTTGTTTCAGAAGCTTATAGCATTTGCAAGCTATGGGTCTCTTTAATCATAAAATATCTTATGCCTCAATGCTATGCAAATGTTAATGAATTTCTATGCTTATAACTATACATGAGATAGGATGAAATTGAATGGGTTATGTTTGTGAAAAATATGTTAGCTAGCATGTGAAACTGTTCTGAACTGCATCAGGAAGTACCTTGTAGAAATAACATTTATCCATCATCTACAGAGTGTTACAGAAGTAGAAAACTTGTTTTGCATAACACTGAAGAAATATACCAAAACTTGTCTTTGTCTTTCACATACATCAGATCCCAGAATCCAGTGATGCTTTAGGCTTCTATTTGCAAAGCTAAAAATGAAAGGCATTTTTAGGGTTTAAGTAGGCAGGTTTAGGAATTAGGGGGTTTTGTGGGGGAGGGAGGCATAGTTGGTTGGGGACCTGGAGGTGGTAAAAAGTGCCACAGGATAAGGGGAGAGAAAGACACTCATTCACAGAGAATAGGGGAAAGCCACAGAGGGTAGAGAAACAAAAGGGAGAAAGAGGAAAACAGATTTTCACAGGGGATGAAGAATTCTACCACTGAAGGGGGAAAAAATGTAGGGGGGCCCAGGTTGACCATTTAGAAGGGATTATCAGGACACAAAGAACTGCAGCCCTTATAAACCTTAGAAAGAGAAGCTTAGTGGGGTACCCTCTTTGGGACCCCCTCCCCATGTGGGAGAGTGTACTTATTTCCAATAAATTTCCACCTTTTCATCTACTACCTTTTGTCTGTGGCTTCATTCTTTAAATCCACTTGTATAAGAACCTAGGAAAGAAATCACCTCTGCGTGCTGCCCAGAAGAAACCATCCATTTCAATTCAGAAAGATGTATACATGTAAGAAATCCAGCTTTCTCTCCCATGATGTTGTCTTTAAATTGAATAATTTGATCTAAATAACTCAAGTCACCATTTATATCCCCATAACATTGTTGTGTATGACAAGAAAAGACACTCTAACTCTACTCCTTAAGTGATATGGCACTTGATTTATGGGACTTGTCATGACTGAACTCTGGTTTACCTCGCCAGTTCACCTTTTGCCATTCAGCCCTATACACTACAATCAGCCACACTCAATTGTGTAAACTTCCTAAACATGTCAATTTCATCTGAATTTATGCAAAAGTACCTTCCTTGACCTGGAGAGTTCATCATCCTGCTTATCATCATCTTGCTTATTATCCAGAAAGAGTTCATCATCTTGCTTATCATCTGGAAAAACTCTACCACATTCCAGTCTCCCTCTTCAAGTCATTTTTCCTAACCCTCCATAAGTGCTCCCACAGTCCTTAGTACTTTCCCTTCCCATATCACTTATTGATACGGAATTTTTGGACTGGAATCCAGATTCCTTGTCTGCTGGAGTAGAAGAATGAATCCACAGACAGAGGATAGTATAGCAAAGGTGGAGATTTATTGAAGAACAAGTACAGACTCCCATGTGGGGAGAGGGAAAGAGTCCCACAGCTTCCTGTTTCCATGATTTATACATTTTTCCTAACCCTCCATAAGTGCTCCCACAGTCCTTAGTACTTTCCATCCCCATATCACTTATTGATACGAAATTTTTGGACTGGAACCCAGATTCCTTGTCCGCTGGAGTCGAAGAATGAATCCACAGACGGGGGTAGTATAGCAAAGGTGGAGATTTATTGAAGAACAAGTACAGACTCCCATGTGGGGAGAGGGAAAGAGTCCCACAGACTTCCTGTTTCCATGGTTTATAAAGGCTGCAATTCCTGTGTCCTGATATCCCCTCTGATTGGTCAATATTCCCTTTCAAATTGGTTACTATAGTAACTTCTGAGGCCCTCCTTCCCCATTGTCGTCCTATTCATTCTGGTCTTTCTCCTTCTTTATTTTGTAAATATAGACCTTTTTGGCTACTTCCAGTTCCCTTGTCTTATGGAAATATACCTGTTGCAGCTTCCTTGTCTTATGGTGGAAATATTGCACCTGGCTTCCTTGTGTTATGAAAATGTACCTTCTCCCAGTCTGTAGCCCTATGTTTTTTCCATGGACCCCAATTCTAAAAATTCCCTAAATCTGCCCATATTCCCCTAAAATTCTGTTTCAGTATGATGTTCCAGTAAAACTGCCTGTTGGCTTCTCATGTGCCTTATTTACATTGTACAGCCTCCCCCACAGCACAGCCATGTCAGTTCTTTGTATGGAGTAAAATTTGGATAAATATTCTTATTAAGTAAATGTGTAAATGAATATAATTCTTGTGCTGGAAGGTACCACTGATCTGCAATGTCTCTCAAAAGACTGACACATAATTTTTACAGGATGGATCTAGGTTCCAGGGGAGATGTTTTTCACATATTTCTACATTCTGATGGGTAAAGCAGATGTATGGAGTGCAAGCAACTATAATAACTAAAGTGAAATGAGCAGTGTTCTGATAGATAATAATTAGGGATAGAGAGCAGTCATGAGAATTCTCTGGGATAGTGGCACTTAATAGGGCCAGGACAGCTACAAAGGCTCCAAGAAGACAAAGGGAACCAAACGCCATACTCTCCAGACTCAACTACTGCAGATTTAAAAATATATATTGCTATTTCCAAAAATGAAAACACATGAAACAAAAGCACATTACCTGTTATCTCCAAACTAAAAAATTGTATAACTTCATTACAGAATGGAGACATATTTCAGAACATAACATTTCCGTTTTAGAACTGTAATCTGATTACTCTAATAAGAATTTAAATAATAGTTTCTAAGGTTACAATAATTACTTTCCACAATTTAGAAAGCAAAAACTTAACAAACACAAGAGTTCTGAATTTATGAACTTATGTCTATTAGTTTATTTAATCCTTATAGCAACTATTCCAGACTACCATTAGCTCTCTATTAGAGATGAGAAACTAAAACAGAGAAAGGTTAAGTAACTTGCTTGCGATCATGTAGCTCTTAGTGGTAAAGCAGAGATTTGAATCCATGCAGCCTGACTCTAGGGTCCATAAACTTAACCACAGTGCAATACTGCCTCCCTGAGAGTCAGGGCTCAGAGTGCACAACTAGAGACCACAATAATGGACTACTTTTCTGACTTTACACTTGTGTTCTGGATTACTCATTTGAAACATGCTACTTAATGGCAGCTCCAGGTATATTGCCTTGTGTTCTAATTGTTTCTGCAACCTTACTGTGTCACTTTGAAGACTGGGACTTTGTGTTCAGCTTTCTCCATATGTATCCTCCATATATTGGGTATGTAATGAGGATTTATTCAATGATTCAGATGATGACCTCCTTAAATTCCTTCTCATCTTTTTGGATCTCCCTAAGCTCATCAGAATGTTGGATACATATTGGACAGACCCTTATGCCTCCTTTATTTTCATGAAAATGCAATTTGTAGATTTAACTGTTGGAGGATAAATGTAATTATATTAAAAGCATATAAAATGATGAGAATGAAAATCTTTGAAGTTATTATCTTAGTGGTTTCTTTATGGCAACTGTTACATATTAAGAAAATTATAAGAGAAAGGTTAGCAAGGAAAATACAAACCAGTTTTAAAATGAATCAGCGGCATTGAAAAGTGACAACAAATGAGGCTTTTCATAATGAAGATACAGATAGGTATGATTTAATGGCATGGACTTGGTTGAAAACTAGTGACAGGCAATGGTTTTGATGTGGGCCAAAAAAGCAATAAAAGACTAGCAGAAAGAATGGTGTTTATAGCTGATAGTTGTTGGTTTTTTTTTAATGTATCTTGCTTTTTATTTGGCATCTTATAGCTCCCCACCATAGCCACCCCCCACCCTTCCCTTCACTGACCACTTTTGTAGGCTACAGGGGACCAGGGAACAAAGCCGGGGCCTGGCACCCCCACTAAGCTGCCAGCCCCACCCTGGAGGACAAGTCACAACTACAAATTATCACAATTAGCGCCTGTACTTGGGAGATGGGCAAAGTGAGGAGGCCCAGGCCTCATTGTCAGCTGGTCTATTTGCTGGTGACCTTGCTCTGGAGGCAATGACATTTCTTCAGCCTCAGGGAGTTGATGTTGATAAAACCGGTGGCATCGACTGGCTGGTAATCGCCCTGCACAGTTCATGCTCACCAGCTCCTCGTTGTAGAGGGACAGTGGGGACTCCCGGCCGAGGCTGTACACCTGGCCCTTGAAGACACACACCAGGGCGTTCCCTTCCACACGCTCCTGGGACTTGGCGATGCAGTGGTGGGCAAATTCACACTCAGGGCTGTGCCAGACACCGGTGTACCCCAGCTCGGCGAATTTCAAGCCCAGGCCTGGCATGATTTTGCACACTTCCCGATCCATGGTGAAGGCCTCGATGTGTAAATGAGCGTGGTAAAGGACGGTCCCTGCTGGGGTCTCGTAGATACCTTGGGGCTTCATCCCGATGAAGCGGTTCTCCACACATCGATGCAGCCCACTCCATGCTTGCCCGCCATTTCACTCAGGTACACGAAGAGCTCCAAGGATGTGCGATGGGTGGTGCCGTCCTTGACGTTGGTCACCTTCACGGGGACCCCTTTCTTGAACTCATTCTCAAGGACATCAGGGGTGTTGGGCTCTTTGGCCGGGTCCTGGGTCTTTGTGTAGAGGCCTGGAGGGGCTTGATTCTTGGGGTTCTCCAGGATTCCGGCCTCGTAGCTGATGTGCATGAGGTTCTCGTCCATGCTCCACGGGTTCTCGGAGGTGACCCCCATCCCATGTTGCTTTGTGTACTCCATCAGGTCGCTGCAGCCCTGGAACCGGTTGTAGAACTTGGGCATCCTCCAGGGGGCGATGACCTTAATCTGGGGGGCCAGTGAGCAGCAGGTGAGCTCAAACCGGACCTGGTCGTTGCCCTTTCCCGTTGCGCCGTGGGACACATACTTGGCTCCCTCTCGCGGGGTGATCTCCACTTGTTTGCGGGCGATGCAGGGCCTGGCCAGAGAGGTGCCCAGGAGGTAGCGGTCCTCATACAGCGCACTGGACTGGACGGCGGGCCAGATGAACTCCTCCACAAACTCCTTGCTGATGCCCTCGATGAACACTTTTTTGGCCCCGAACTTCAGCGCCTTCTTCCTGGCTTCCTCAAAGTCTTCCTTCTGGCGGTGTTGGCCAGGTAGGCAATGACGTCATAGCCTTGTTCCTTCAGCCACACGAGAATGCAGGAGGTGTCCAGGCCACCACTGTCGCCCAGAACTACGGAGCCTTTGCCGGGCATCGTCTGGATGAAGGTGTGGGTTCCTGATTTCTGGAATCTGTCCTCAATGTTTGGCGATTTTTTGGCCCCGAGCTTCAGCGCCGTCTTCTTGGCTTCCTCAAAGTCTTCCTCTGGCCGGTGCTGGCCAGGTAGGCAATGACGTCATAGCTTTGTTCCTTCAGCCACAAGAGAATGCAGGAGGTGTCCAGGCCACCACTGTCGCCCAGAACCACGGAGCCTTTGCCGGGCATTGTCTGGATGAAGGTGTGGGTTCCTGATTTCTGGAATCTGTCCTCAATGTTTGGCGAACCACTGGGTCCCCGCGGAGGTGGTGGCGGAGCAGGCGATAGCCGATAGTTTCTATCAGGAAAGATGGTACAGGGACCTTTAGTAGAAAGATTACAGAACACTCATTACCCTGGCAGTTGCTATGGAACATTTCAATATGGGAAGCAAATATGTCAGAAGGGTAATGCATTTTATTAACTTTATTTTTAATAGACATCTATGCAGGTCCACATAACCTGAAAAAATAGGGACATACATAAAATTAGTTCTTAAACTTGACATCTACATTTAAGGTAAAATGAAGAATACACGCTAAGTTCCTGACATTTTATTGTCACTTGTTCTTTATGCATTTAGTGCCTGATTTGCTTTTGTTTTCTTGATGTTTTATATTCTTACTCAGTACTGAGACTTAGAGCATTGTAAATTTTACTGATTATTTTTAATAGACATCTATGCAGGTCCACATAACCTGTAAAAATAAGGACATACATAAAATTAGTTCTAAAACTTGACATCTACATTTAAGGTAAAATGAAGAATACACGCTAAGTTCCTGACATTTTATTGTCACTTGTTCTTTATGCATTTAGTGCCTGATTTGCTTTTGTTTTCTTGATGTTTTATATTCTTACTCAGTACTGAGACTTAGAGCATTGTAAATTTTACTGAAACTGGCTGCTAAGGCCAAAGTTATTAGCATTACAGAGACTGACATCCTGACTGATAGCCTAATAGCAATAATTGTTGCTTGGCTTTTATTTGCTACCCAGAGTGTGAGAGCACTGGGTAGTTTTATAGTTCTTGTTTCCATGGGAAACCAGGCTAAGTGCAATGATAAGACTGTTACTTTGTGTAGTCCATTACATTACAATCCTTCCATTTTATATTTTTAAACATGATTGCTATCCTCATTGATAGACTTTAATGCTAAGCTTCATTATTTGCATGAAATTGTCATAAATATCCATTTTGGTTACAAAATAAGATAGTGGAAGTGGTTTTTAGAGAGCTGGTGTAAAAAAGAAAGAGAGATCTCAATTTTTGGTATTTGACCAGGATCAGATTATATGTAAAAAACAGCATGATAAAAAGACCCAAAAAGTCAAAACCTATAATATCCTTAGGAAAAAGAAACATCACATATCAAAAATACAAAAAGATACCCTGCTTATCTTTAGAAATAAACATTTACATACAAACTATGATGTATTGCATTATTTATAACTTCATATATATTTCTCTCCAAAATATATGTATGTGTGATATGTGTAAGCACATACATACATTTGAAATACATATATACATACATGTATATATACATACATATA
>NW_005353753.1:2512283-2524737 GCF_000412655.1 Myotis brandtii
TGAGATTGGGGAAGGGAGACAGTGCTTGTGTGAGTGCATGTGTAAAAAAGAAAGAGAGATCTCAATTTTTGGTATTTGACCAGGATCAGATTATATTGTAAAAAACGCATGATAAAAAGACCCAAAAAGTCAAAACCTATAATATCCTTAGGAAAAAGAAACATCACATATCAAAAAATACACACACATATACACATATACACATATATATTTAATCTAATTTGTCAAACCACACTGTCCCTGACTCCAAGAATACCTTCATTAGAAGTTGAAAGTCAATGGGGGTGGTGAGTAGAGTGTGTGTGTGTGTGTGTGTGTGTGTGTGTGTGTGTGTGGAGGGATTAAGTTAAAAAAAAAGCAGAAAAGAAAAGAAAATACCTCATGGACAGGGACAACAGTGTGGTGATTGCTGGGGAAAAAAGGGGGGTGGAGGGAGGTGGAGGAGGGTATGGGGGGAGATAAATGGTGACTTCATATTGTGAACACACAATACAGTGTGCAGATGATGTGCTGTAGAATTGTGAACCTGAAACCTGTATAATTTTGTTAACTAACCAGTGCTACTCCAATAAATTCAATAAAAAGAAAAAAAACTGAAAGTCAAAAGCAATGATGTTATAAAGTTATATATACTGTATATTCAGAACAGATGGAGTCAATTAATACTTGAATTTAATTGAATTGACTACATGCAATAACAATGTGAACTTCTTAGAGCAGATTAAAATATTAGAACAATAGTCAATAAACATTAAAAAATTACTACACCAAATGTGAAGTGTGGAATCTTATATAATAAAGAGCTAATATGCTAATTAAACCAAACCGTAGAACGACAGTATAGATGAAGCCAGGACTATGAGGGCCTGAGGCAGCTGTGGCTGCAAGGGCCGAGCTCCTTGCACAAATTTCGTGCATCGGGCCTCTAGTAATATAACATTGCAGGTGATATAAGGATATAATTAAATTTCCAGATAATCACCACAAGTCTAATTGGGGGAGAATTAAATCTTTTTAGAGTAACTATTTAAAAGTAGCTTTTAAAATGTTAATATGTTTACTTGTCAATGGTAAATAGAAGTTATAATGAACATTTGAATTTTTATTGTAGTTTACCCAGTATCCAACCTATTTTTAATATAACTTTTTTTAAGGGAATAAATTTACTCAGAAATTTTATATTCTTAAGGTTAATTTAATTCATGGTGGCTACCTCTCAGTTTGGGAGCCAAAAAGAGCAGTTTGCAATTCCTCTTTTCACTTACATAATTAGGTTACAGGCAATGGAATTGAGTTTACTCAATATTACCTGTTTAAATTTCAAATATAAAAATTATAAATTATATTCCATAAGACAGATAAGTATTATAAGACTCATTAAATTTTAAAACTAGCACAAATAATATTTTAAATATAAATAATAATTATTTTTCTAGGTTTTGTCACTGAATTTTATAACATACAAGTTTACTTCATTTTACACACTTCACTTTATTGTGTTTTTTACAAGTTGAAGGTTTGTGGCAACCCTGCATTGAGCAATCTATGGGCAGCACTTTTCTAACAGGCTCAGATGATAGTAAGGATATTTTAGCAATAAAGTATTTTGAAGTAGTGTATACATTGATTTTTTTTAGACATCAAGCTATTTAACATTTAATAGACTACAATATAGTGTAGGCACAATGTATTTATATTCACTGGAAACCAAAATATTCATGTGACTTGCTTTATTACAATGGTCTGGAACCAAACCCTCAATATCTCTGAGGTATGCTTATAATATTACATATTGATTAAACTTATATGTGATACGCAGTTAGCTATTTTTCTCTAAGTCTGAATCTTAATCACTTTTCATGTATTATATACTGTCCAAATCACTATGCAGGGTAGCAAATTATGCTATATCAAAATATGACTGTATTTGTTCAGGCCATGCAACCACAAAATATGCAACTTTGCTATATTATTTTGAGCTGGAGGAACTTGGAAACAGGAAATGTTGAGAGAGTTTGTCTTTTCTACTTAAAGACAGATCTTCGAAAAGGAATTCAATTGTCATGTCTCCTACCTAAGAGCTTATCAACCAGGCACATTGGCTTATCATTGGAGAGGAGACTAAAAGTCTACACCACACCCAGAAAATTGTCAGACACCATCATATCTCCCATTCGAAGGGCCTATTCATCTTTTCTAAAAGTCATTACTCTAATGAGAGCCCTATGTCCTCCTCTCCATTCCTTATTAAGATGGTATTTAAATCTGAATTCTAAACCACCTTGGGGAGTTATTCATTTTTGGGTACCTCCCATGTACATATGATGTATACATGCTAATAAATTTCTGTTAGTTTTTCTTTTGTTAATCTGAATTTTATTACAGGAGTCTCAACTAAGAACTCAGAGGAGAGAAAAAACTAATTTTCCTTCCCTACAACTGTTAAAAGGCAAGGAAAATATCAGATAATGAAAGTCTTGATAGCCATGTACCCTAAGCTTTTGAATTAGAACCAAATAGATACTAGATGAACCCTTGCCTTTGATAGCAAGATTGATGAAATAGTCATTTTGGATCCCTTCATTCCATATTTTGGGGAAACTCTACAATATTTTTTACAGTCTTAAGTATCATTAAATTATTGAAAATAAGAAAGATACTTGATGCATGTTCCTAATACATCCTACATTTATAAATGCACCTTTCCCTCTCTCTTCCATGTTGTGCTTTGGAAATCTTTCTTCTAAGTGTTGAACTTTTTAAAGCAGTTTGAGAGTACTGAGAGAAATTTATGGTCATGACTTTGAAAAAGAAAGGATGAAATGACATGCCGCATTGTCTCAAAGAGTAGATATTTTTCTTTTGGATTGTTGTTTTTATGATACAAGAGCAATGAGTTCCTGTATAAGAAGAGAATGCTTTTTATGAAAACCTGAAGCTATCGATTGGCAAGATAAACTCCACTGCTCAAAAAGGCCTTAAGGTAAAATTTCAGGAGAAAGCAAAAAACCAAAAAAGCCCCCCAAAAAACAAAACACAACTTTAGATGAAACAGTTTAATAAAACACAATGAAGTATGTATGTAGTATTAATACAGAAAAAAGAAAATTGATGAAGATACAGGATAGTGCTGAAAAGGGAGTATGCGGATTAGTTAAGATATGTTTAGCATATACAAAAACAAATCTAAAATATAAAAGAAAAACTATTGGCAATAGTCTAATGAATTTGCATAACTTATACGCTATGTTAAATGAGCACTGAAATTATTCTCATCCAAAAAGGCTATTGTTTCTTAATTTTATTTTAGTATTAAATTATTTTATGAATAAATGAAGATGGAGTAATGCTGTTTGTCAAGGATGCATTGAGTTCTATGAAAATCTATGTACTAATGATACATTCTTAGCATTCTTAGTAAGTCAGCTAATTAAACAGGAATTGATATAATTTTGTGGCAATTTTTTAAAAGTTCTGCCAAGAGCCCTACCTGGTTTGGCTCAGTGGATAGAGCATCAGCTTGCAGACTGAAGGGTCCCAGGTTCGATTCCGGTCAGGGGCATGTACCTTGGTTGCAGGCTCCTTCCCTGCCCCTGCCTTGGTCAGGGCGCATGCAGGAGGCAACCAATTGATGTGTTTCTCTCACATCAATATTTCTTCCTGTCTTTCCCTATTTCTTCCACTCTCTCTCTAAAAATCAATGGAAAAATATCCTTGGGTGAGGATTAAAAAAAAATTTCTGCCAAGAAAACATATAGCTATAATTAAAATATTCACCTAAGTTGATATATTATCATAAAATCACATCAAAACATATGTTTGGATTTATTTTCCAACTTAACTTCAGAAGTTAATTGCTACTCAAGTGGGGGAAAAAAGGCAATAGTTCCCCTCCCTCTAGGGATCATGGTGATTGGGATTGTTTCCAAATTTACTAGTTGTTTTTTTAAATTAAATTTATTGGGATGACATTGGTTAATAAGATGATGTAGGTTTTAAGGGTACATTTCTGATTCATGATCTGTATATTGCATTGTATGCTCACCACCCAAAGTTAAATCATTTTCAATCACCATATATTGACTCCTTTTATCTTTTACTAACTCCCCATCCTCCTTCCCTCTGGTAACCACCACACTGTTATCTGTCTATGAATATTTGTTTGTTTGTTTTTCTTGTTTGTTCATTTGTTGCTTTCAGTTTTATATCCCACATATGAATGAAATGAGATGGTTCTTGACATTTTCTGTCTGGCTTATTTCACTTAGTATGATATTCTCTAGATCCCTCCATGTTGTCGCAAATGGCAGTATTTCATCTTTTCTTATAGCTGAGTAGTATTCCATTGTATATACTATATGTAGTCTATCTTCTTTATCCAATATTCTATCAAGGGACACTTTTGGTTGTTTTCATTTCTTGGTCACCATGATCATACTGCAAATGTACTAGTTTTAAAGACTATCATGGCTGTAAAGGGTGAATGGCAAGCAGTGCCCAAAGGCTAAGAATATAAACTGTTTTTTTAGGCCCTACAAAAGTTCTTCACGAGATATCTTATATTTCTAAAGTCAGCAATAACCACAAAATCCTATATAATAAAAGCCTAATATGCTAAATGTCTGGTTGTCCAGTCAACCACTCAACCAATCAAAGCATAATATGCTAATGATATGCTAAGGCCGCTCAACCGCTCACTATGACTTGCACTGACCACCAGGGGGAAGACGCTCCTACCAGTAGGTTAGCTTGCTGCTGAGGTCCTGCTGATGGGGACTGGATGAGATGGGCTGGACACGCCCTGGAGCCCTCCCATGGTCCCTCCCTGGCTGGCCAACCTCCTGCGTCCTTCCCCGGCCCTGATTGTGCACTGGTGGGGTCTCTTGGCCTGGCCTGCACCCTCTCACAATCTGGGACCCCTCGGGGGATGTCGGAGAACTGGTTTCAGCCCAATCCCGCAGGCCAGGCTGAGGGGCCCCATTGGTGCATGAATTTGTGCATGGGGCCTCTAGTATGATATAACAGCCTAGACAATACATTTTATAAAATCAGAAAAATACAAGGTAGTGAACCTAGGGGCCCCATTGGTGCACGAATTCGTGCATGGGGCCTCTAGTATGATATAACAGCCTAGACTTTAGAAAAAAATACATTTTATAAAATCAGAAAAATACAAGGTAGTGAACTGTTTTAGAGAAATCTATTAAGTCCTAAGATCACAATGAATGCAAGGTTAAAATGTCTGTTAGTGCAAACACTAATAATTCATCAGTCTTCTTAAAAAGGAAGACTGTACTTTCATTGTCTCTTCATTGTTTTCCCTCTTCTGTTTTATCCATTTCAGGACAAAGGCCAACTTCTTTTGTTGTTATTTTCCTTATTGCTCTAGTTCCAAATTAAATGCCACCTTTTCCTTTAAAAATTACCTTCGCTCTTTCGAACAAATTTAGTTTCTCTGTCCTAAATTGTCTAAGTGTTTTCATCTCCTATTACCTAAAGTTGTGTCCACACTACCTTCTACTAAGTAAATGTTCATTTATTGAATAAGTATTTTTTTTACTAAAATGACTCAGGTTCTTTGCTAGGTACTCAGTATACATGGCAAAAACAGTTCATGTTTTTACCATTTAAAACATGTACCAGGCTTACCCTTTCCTTGCTAAAGTAAACACTAAACCTATAAATAATTATTTCCTCTATTCAGTCAGCTCTATTTTCTAAGCTTGCAGCTTGTTATTTCATTCTTCATCTCTTTTATTGAGTTCTTCATCTCTGGAATTTCTATTTGGTTCTTCTTCTTGTTTTTTGTTTTTTTTTTCTCCTTAAGATACACTTTTGTTTGTTTGCTCACTTGCTTGCTTGTTTTGGAGAGAGAAAGGGAGAGAAAGACAGAGAGAGAAGCATTGATGTGAGAGAGAAACATCAATTGGTTGCCTTTTGTACACACCCCAACTAGGACTGAACTCATACCTAGGTACTATGTGCCATGACTGGGAATTGAACCCACAACCTTTCAGTGTACTGGAGGACACTCCAATTATCTGAGCCACACTGGCCAGGGCTGGTTCTTTTGAAAAGTTTCAATATCTTTGGTAAAGTATTTTTGTGTTCATTGATTTGATTTCTGGGTTCATTAAAATGCCTATCTGTGTTTTCTTGTATCTTGTTGAATTTTTTCAGACTACAATCTTGAATTCTCTGTCATTTAAATCACAAATTTCCATGTCTTTAAGTTTATTATCTGGAGATTTTTCATTTTCTTTCCTAGCTGCCTCATTACTTTGGTTATTCACGGTGTTTGATGGGTTCCTTTTCTGTCTAGGCATCTATGAAAATGAGATCTACTTTTCTTTCCCAAGAGTGGCACTTCTCTATTTGGTAAATTGATAAGAAGTCTTTCTTTTGTTTTCCAGTAGGTGGCGATGAAGCACAAGTTTTTCTAGTTTCTCTTGCATTGCTCTGGTTTCTGGAATCTCTGTGGGGAGGTGGAAAATGCCCTATAACTAAAATCAACACTAGTGAGAGGTATATGAGGGGTCCTTGGTGGACTAAACTAATTCCACTTCATCTATACAAGGAAGCAAAGAGATTCTATGTAATTAACTGAAATTGAGCTGAGAACTGATGGATGATGTGGTGTTTGCCAAATAAAGAATAGTGGTGAGTCTGCCAGGCAGACTGGTCAGCAGATTGAAGAGGCCAGAGGCGAAAGTGCTGTTCACTATGAGAACTGGCAGAAGTCCAGTCGTATGTCTGAAGCACAGAATACAAGATGAATACCAGAAAGTGGTGACACTGGAGCAAGAGCTGAGACCAGGACTCGAGGACCCTCTTAACCACCTGAGGATATTGGATTTTATCCAAGATCAATGGGAAGACATTGAAGGATTTTATATCAATGGGAAGAGCATCATATTACAGGGTGGGACTAAAGTAGGTTTCCAATTGTGAGTACACAAAACACAGAATTTATTCTTGCATTATTATTTATTAATCATTGTATTATTTTTCATACAAACAATTGTAAATCTACTTTTACTTACCCCACCCTGTATAAAGATTATTATTTTCTTATTATGAATGACTGGTTTTATTTTGTAGTTTACTCATGACATTTTGTATAATGTACACTGTCAACTATATTGAAGAATTTCCTAGTGGAGGGAAAGCATCTTGATTTTTTCCATCCCCAGCTATGGCACCTTAGCTCTCTTCAGCTCACTCTCTCTCAGCTCCTGAAAGTTAGTATATTCACAATATTGTGCAACCACAACACTATCTCATTTCAGAGCATTTCAATCACCTCATAAGAGACAGTAATTGAATAAATATTCCTCAAGAGGTAAAGAAGTGGAAGAAGTGGTGATAAGAAATTTTTAGTATTATATAAAACAAACTTATATTCAGTTAAGTGGATCAGATGTCTTTTAAAATTTAAAAGATGAATGTTTTCCTTAAAGCAATCTAAAATACTGAGATCTAGAAAAGAAAGTGGATCAAGGCTTTAGACAACAGCTGTGTTTAAGCATGTAAAAGAGAGGTTAGTCATTCGTGTCTGCTTCATCTATTTAAATCCAAGGGATAGAATAAGAAGTAATGATTAGAAATCTCATAGAAATAATAATAAGTAGAATATGAAAATTTAAAAGCTTCTAATATTGTGATCTTTTTAATAATGGAAAATGAACCTTTTCAATCAGAATTGGATAGTCCTTGTTAAATTTGATGGAAAGTTAAACCAGATGATACCTATTTTCATTTGCACTGTTAAGCTATTGTTATTGTATTAATTTGTTTCTCAAACTAGAAAACTCTAGGGGCACACATTGTAAGCAGTATCACTAAACGAAAGCTATGTTAGCGTGTCCAAATTACTTTCAGTTCAGTTTTTTTCCATCTAGATACATTGATCTGTAACTCAATTAGTCTGAGTCATTTCAGGAAACGTAAACAACGGGTATGTCAAATAGAAGCAATTTAATACAATAACTTGGTTAAACAAATGATGTTGGAAAGGCAAAATAGCAAAAGGGGGTGGGGATAAGATAACCCTAAGATTAATAATTGCAAGCAGTAGTTACCACTACAATAGCTGACAAAATAATAATGTGAGAGGTGGTGTTACTAGAAAAAAAGAGCTCAGATTTTGCTGATTTATAATTATGTCAGCCTACAGAATAGCAGTGGGAAGGATGTATTTTAAAAGAGCACAGAATGTATCACTGGATGGGGCCAAATTTGTTAATATGGCTACCCTTCTCACAGATTTTGGATTTAGTATGTTAAATCTGCTCTAATAATTTGTTTGCTTTGTTTACTGAAATCTGGGCTTACTGGCTGCCAACAGTCATTGAGGCTGAAATAGCAGAAATTCTCTAACCTAATACAGAGAATAAAAATAAAAATAAAAACTTTAGGGAAATAGGAACACAGGAATAGATGTATCATGTGCCATCTGCTTCCTCACTATAAAGCAAAAGAGGACCAAAAAGACACCTCCTTCCCTGCGGCACAGATGATACATGATTGACTGTACAGGGCAGCATCATTGAAATCCTGATGGCAGCAGCCCTGTGTACGCTGGGAAAGATGGTCAAAATGTCTCCACCGAGATGAGCTTTCTTTTTACGGTGAGGATGAAGGATCCCAGAATAGCACCTGCTGGAGGACACATTTACATGCTAAAGAAGAAGGGGAGCATATATTCTATAGTGGGCTTTACAAACAGAGAAGAGAAAAAAGTGGGACTGCCATGGAGATTTGGCAGGTGCTACTTAATCTCAGGATTCCAAGATTTAAGGAGGTTGGCAGTCTATTAAAGCATCACTTAGTGGTGGGGAGTGAGGGCGGAGGGTGGGGTGGGAACTGGGTGGAGGGGAGTTATGGTGGGGAAAAAAGAGGAACCAATGTAATAATCTGAACAATAAAGATTTAATTTTAAAAAAAGTATCACTTGATCGATGTTGCACCAACTCTGGATTTGGTGGATGGAAACCTTATATGAGTCATCACAATGGACAGCTACAGCCTCTCACTTCGTTTCCAATTCATTTGAAGGAGATTCTGAGTCTCTTAAAAGATTAATTATAATTTATATCTTCCTCCAAGCCTTACAGTCTCCAAAAGGACTTACAGTCTTGTCTACATTTACTGTGCACCATGGGAAGAGAAGATTTCATAGATTTCTAGGCATTGACTCTGATTTGACACTAGTACCTAGAAACCAAAGACGGTATTATGTTCCATTAACCATATCGGGGTTTTTGGAAGTCAGTTAAAAAAAAGGGGGGGTTTTGACCCACGTTCATCTCATAGTGTGTTCAGTGTTTCTATATACGTATCTTGTGGTTATGTTCACAGTTTCTAACTATATGGTTATATTTAAAAACTGACGGAATAGCCACATTTGGTTCTCATACTTTCGGGGTGAGCTATTATGATAAGAAAAACACACACGGTAGTCCCTGAAAATGTTTCTCCTTAACAGTCCAATAAACAAAAAGCAATGTCACATCCTAGTGGGAACTGCAAGAATTAGCACTGCCATCAAAGGCTTCAAAGACGCAGGGCGAGGGAGTCCTATGTACTTTATTTAAATTGTTCCTTTGCCCATGCTGTGGTGAATGGATATTGAGCAATAATTGTGGATTAGTGTCAGCTTAAACAGGCAGTGAAATAAATTGCCGTTGCTTTTCCAGCTGTGGTAAATTTAGAAGTCAGTCAACATGCCCGTGGAACATGGCATGCACTTATGTACCATCTAATTTTCCTAGACCAGGACAGTTATGGGTTGAATAGTGTCCCTCCCAGAATGTGACTTTATTTGGAAATAGGGTTGTTGCAGATGTAATTAGTTAAGATGTGGTCCTACTGAAGCAGGGTTGGCTCCTACATCAATATGACTGGGATTTTTATAATAGGGGGTTATTTGGATAAACACACAAAGGAAGAACATATGAAAATTGGAGTTATACTGCCACAAACCAACAGATCTACCAGAAGCTAGGACAGAGGCCTGAAACAGATTCTTTCAGAGAAAGCATGACCCTGCCAACAACTTGATTTCAGACTTCTAGCCTCCAGAATTGTAAGACAATAACCTTCTGTTGTGGTGGCCCTAGGAAACTAACATCATAGGTCAGCAATCTTTTTTCTGTGCAGGGCCATAGAGTAACTGTTAAGATTTGCAGGCCATTTGGTCTTTAACATAGCCACTCAGCTCTATTAGTATAGCATGAAAGCAGCCATACACAAAATATAAATGAATGAGTCTGGCAGTGTTCCAATAAAACTTAAAAAGAAAAAAAGGCAGCAGGCTGGATTTGGTCTGTGGCTCTACTTTGCAGATCCTTGTTCTAGACCAGCGGTTCTCAACCTGTGGGTCACGACCCCTTTGGGGGTCGAACGAACCTTTCACAGGGGTCGCCTAAGACCATCAGAAAACACATATATAATTACATATTGTTTTTGTGATTAATCACTATGCTTTAGTTATGATTAATTTGTAACAATGAAATTGGGGGTCACCCCAACATGAGGCACTGTATTAAAGGGTCGCGGCATTAGGAAGGTTGAAGTACTGGCAAAACATCTGTTCACACCTGGCAGCAGCAATGCTATATCACTTCATGATCTTGCCTCAGGGTGATGTCAAGCTTTGTTCTCTCTACCATGTTCTAGTCTTCCTAGATCTTTGACACCTTAATATTGCATAGATCATACTAGATTACTACATTTCTCACATCAGGGTAATTGACTCCACTGAGCATAGGTAGCAACTATCTTCGATCCCTTAGTACATTAAAGGGTGAGGTATACTTTAGAATTCAGAGTTCGAGCAA
This sequence comes from Myotis brandtii, assembly GCF_000412655.1. Lineage (NCBI taxonomy): Eukaryota > Metazoa > Chordata > Mammalia > Chiroptera > Vespertilionidae > Myotis > Myotis brandtii. Next base: position 2,523,125 of record NW_005353753.1, read on the forward strand.
GACCATGAAAACAACACTGATGGATGTGTTCTTACCTTGATGGGGGACTTCTTTAACAACTTGTATGTATATCAAATCATCACATTGTACATTTTTGCCAATTATACCCCCATAAGGCTGAAAAAATACACTGTTTAAACAGAAAGGATTTTAAAGAGGGAATTTGTTATACATGTAGCCAAATTGAAATGATTAAAAAAGGGAGATCTTGATATAACCCAGGTATTATTAATGGCAGGAAGTAGCTGCCACTACTAGGCTGAGAAAACAAAATGGAAAGGGTGGGCCACCACGTTGTAGGAACTGACCGTAGGAGCTGATCATCATACTGGGAACATACATACCTAGTGCTCAGATCTCTGAAAGACCACAGCACTGTTGATGATGGACCCAAGATCTGGTACTCAAAACAGCAAAGCAATGTGGCTGGCTGGGCTAAGCCCTTTGAGAGCCTTGCCATGGCTGTTGCAAGCAGTGACAAGGGAAACTGGAAGCTGTGCTCTAGAGCTGGTGTGATGCTTACTGAGGATGCGGACAGAAAATTTGTTCTCTTCCCCTAAATCCTAATCACACTGAAGTGTCAGAATCATAGGGGCAGGCAGCAGGCAAAGCAGTCAACTCAGAATCACAGAGCAAACCCTAGAAAAGAGGCCTCAGGGATGAGAGACAGTAGGCAAAGGATAAGCCCACTAATTACTAAATTGATTGCTCTTCCAAGTCTTTTAATTTAATTCTGGATTGTTCTGTATATGGGAGTTTCTGTGGAACTAAAGACAATAGGCACGTAGATTATTTTCTGAATAGGTATAAATTCCATGAAAGAAAGTAAAATTGAGAAGCATGAAAGCTAGATTTGGTGGTTTTTGTAGCTGGACAAAGCATAAGCAAACAGAACAATGCTCATTCTGGCTTTTAGCCATAATGCTGCTTTGTGGACAAGTGGAGAACATATTGCCAATTGCAAAGGCATGGGAACAGTTTCTACACTTATCACCTTGGAACAGGCATAGGAAAGAAATTTTCCAATAAATATGTCATTGTTCTTGAGAAAATGTAAAAGTAAGCTTTGTGGAATAACATTTCACTACATTATCTGACATCAGAGTTTAACTAAAACAACCCAATTGATATTCAGTAAGGAAATAAAAAATGTATCTATGTTGAGGAAAATATCCACAAATGTATAAGTTCTACAAAATTATTAATGTGAGATGTTGTTCATGATATTTACAAATAATATCCAAGAATTTCACTGTAAATGAAAAGTAACACTAACAACAACAAAATACCAGAACGGGTACATACAGTTTAAGAGACCATTTTAGAGTGGTGTATAATAAAAAAAAAGGCTTATTATCACCAACATATATATAAGTATATGTTAATATATATAATTATGATTTGTATGTCATAATAATTAATATAATCAAAAACAATGAAAAGAAATAAATTGTGTGAAGGTAGTATTTTGTCAAGAATGCTATTTGCCTATCTCTCCCTACTCTATAATGTTCCAGAATCTTGTTTATAATCATAAGGCAAGTTTTGTCACTTTCATGCATCTATATATATTTGAAATGTGGGGCACAGGTTTTCAACAAAGAATACATTTA
>NW_005353753.1:2524858-2540791 GCF_000412655.1 Myotis brandtii
AGCTCATGTTCAGGAATAATAGCTATGTTCATTTCTTTATAAACCTACCTAAATGATAAATATATACATTAGACACAATTTTAAATTTCTTACTGATAAGTACCTTGAAATTTCCTAGGCCAGTTTAGATATTAATTTTACATCTGCTCGAGACTCATCATATAAATGCTTTCATATTATTCCTGATGTGCCCAAAGTTTTTATTTCACCATATCCTTCTTTATTGTAGTGACACTGAAACAGGAATTTTTAGGGGTGAAAAAGACAGGTTTTAGGACATTTTAGAAATTTTGGAAATTAAGAGGACCATGGAGGAAGCACAGGGCTGCAGAGCAACAGAAGGTATATTTCCATAGAATAGGGGAGCTGAAAAGCTGCAACAGGTACATTTCCATAGAATGAGGAGCTGGGAACAGCAAAAGGTCTATATTTACAACATAAAGAGAAGTAAGCCCTTCATCCACAAGGAGAGGAAGAAAGTCCAAAGGGAATAGGAAAACAATAAGGAAGGAGTTGGGGAAGGGGGGAACCCCATATGTCCCATGTGAGGTTCAACCTTTGAGCTCAGGAGTTACTATAGTAACCAGTCTAAGGAAATAGTGACCAATCAGAGGAGATATCAAAGCACAAGGATCTGCAGCCTTTATAAGCCATCGGGAAAAGGAACTCAATGGGACCCTTTCCCCCTCCCTACTTGGGAGTCCGTTCTGTGGGACTCTTCCCTCTCCCTACTTAAGAGTCCGTTCTGGGGGACCCTTTCCCCCTCCCCACATAGAGTCTATACTTGTTCTTTAATAAATCTCCACCTTTACTATACCACCTTCTGCCTGTGGATTCATTCTTCGACTTCGGGGGACAAAGAATCTGGGTTCCAGTCCAAAAATTCTGCTTCAACACTTTTTGTTCCTTAGGTCCCTATTACTATTCTTAAAAAAAAGTGTTTTGGACTTTCATAAGCATATGCTCAATGTTCCACTTTATTACAACATTTTTATCAATGGGCATTTCTTACAATACCTGTCTTTTTTTACGGTAGCCTGCACAATGCTGGTGCTGGTTTTGCTGAGGATGATTGCACCTTTCCTCTTCCTCACATAACCCTGCTATCCTCTTGGTGCTGCACACTCTACTGTCTCTGGAATTGGAGGTATATTTTGATTAAGAACTCACTATTTTTCCCCCATTACCTTCCTCTGCCTCCTTCCACCCCCTTTCCCTCTGGTAATTATCATAAATAAAAGGAAATTTGACTTTGAGTGGTGACCACACAATCCTATATAATAAAAAGGTAATATGTAAATTGACCCTAATGGTGGAATGACCAGAACAACCGCTTGACCAGTCACAATGAGGTGCACTGACCACCTCTCAGTCCTTTTCCCCGGCCGGCAGGCTCCCATTGCCCAGTGGTGAACAGGGAACCAGGAGTGGGTGGCAGGGGATGCGGGCAGCACCAGGCCAAGTCCCCAGCCCCACCGGTCACCCCACATACAGACGGCGACCCACGGCAGGGGTGAGGCCAGCTGCTGGCAGTTGGGGAAGATAGCCCTGATCACAGGCCAGGCGTAGGGACCATACACATGCACGAATTTCATGTGCCAGGTCTCTAGTATAATTTACAGATGTTGATTAAAGAATTGTACCCCAGTAACCTACATACTTTTATTAACCAATGTCACCCCAGTAAATAAAAAATAATTAAAATAAGAATGAGATCTTAATCTCATAGGGCACTTCAACCTGTTAAACCAACATAGACAGAGAAAAAAGAGACACTGTGAACAAGATTTAAGGGCAAAGACAGATTTTGAAAAACAGATGTGAAAAATTTTAGTTACAAAATAAATCCTATAATCAATAAGGATAAATATATCCATATAGAATTCTTTAGATTAAATTTAGTGCTTTCTATTTTATTATTATTATTTTCAAAATCCTCACCCAAGGATAAACTCTCATTGATTTTAGAGAGAAGGGGGGGGAAACATGGATGTGAGAGGGAAACATCAATCGCTTGCCTCCAATCGACCCACAACCCAGAAATCAAACATGCCACCTTTCAGTATTCAGGACCATGCTCCAACCAACTGGCCAGGGCTAAATTTAGTTCTTTATAAACAGCTACATTGAATGTCAAATATTTGTTTAATATGAAATGTTGGTTCATTTGTCAAAATAAATTGATATGTAGAAGTCAGTTTTGTTGTCTATGGTTAGTATTTGTTCTGCAGACCTATTTCGTTTGTCAAAAATGGTATTAAAATATGAGTAACACTTATAATCAAATACCACAATTTAGATTTTCACTACATTGTTTAGAACATATTTGGCAACAATTTGGTGGAATAATTAATTTATGGTAGCTTACCCAAATTAGGGTTCATTTTTCTCACAAAAAAAGGTCTAGAATTAAGATACTGTTGTTGATAGCCCTAACCGGTTTGGCTCAGTGGATAGAGAATCGGCCTGCGGATTCAAGGGTCCCAAGTTCAATTCCAGTCAAGGGCATGTACCTTGGTTGCGGGCACATACCCAGTAGGGAGTGTGCAGGAGGCAGCTGGTCGATGTTTCTCTCTCATTGATGTTTCTAACTCTCTATCCCTCTCCCTTCCTCTCTGTGAAAAATCAATAAAATATATTTTAAAAAAAGATCTTGTTGATAGTGACTCAGTTACCCAACAATATCAATTCTAATGGACTCAAGATGGCTACTACAGCTCCAAATAGCACATCCTATTTAAGTAAGGAAGAGGAATAAAGAGAAGATGATAGCAACATTGGCCATCTTTTTTGAGGAAAGCAAAAGCTTTGCCACAGTCCCAACTCACTATGCCTGATTTACTTTCCCTGGGGACAATTTATTCACTTGGCAATCCTTAGCATAGAAGACTGCAAAAATTTTTTACTAGGGTTGGAGGACTTGTTGTTCCCCCCAATACATGTTTTTGTTTTTGTTTTTTTCTTCCAAGAAAGCATAGCTGAATACATTTGAGGTAGGTGGCATAAAATGTCAAAACACATATTTACTATTGGAGGATAAAAAAAACATAAAAAAAAAACAGGAAACACTGGGCTTCATCCCTTCAATGGCATCAATTGACTAGAGCTAGAAACAAAGTCTCTCTACCACATATCTTATTTATTGCCTGTGAGGCTCCCTTAGGAATTTATGTTTATGGTTCTAGTACTGCAGTAGTAACTAGGGACTTGGCTATTTATCCTATAGCATATAAAAGGTAATGATGATACTTATTATACATGCATAATTGTTCTTTGGGTGAATTGTTGTTTTTTTCAGTCCCCCTTTCCATTTAGTTCCCCTGTAGGTTTCCTTTAGTTTTTTTTTTTCCTTTGAATTCCTTTCTCTATTATACTTCTACCTTATTTCTCTACTTTTTCTCTTCCCCAATTTTTTACTTCTTGCTTTTGATCAGATTTATTTTGTAACACAATTCCTTCTTTTATTATCCTCTGTATTATCTGTATTATTTTTTCATCTACCTAAATCTTCTCTTTTCTCCTTTATTTTTTCAGAAGTCTTATGCTTCCAACATGTACTGTATTGTTTTTGTTCCTCACTACTAACTTTCAGTGTACTCTTACTATGTACATGCTATATTTCACTATTTTCCTCATTGTTTTTAGACCTTATTTTTTAAGTTTCTCATAAATTTCTTTATTCAATTCCTATTTTTATCTCTAGAAAAACATAACATAAATGTTATGTGTGATGTAAGATTTTAAATTACTTAAATGTATTCTTTTACTAATAAAAGAATAAACAAGTGATCCACGACTGTATACATATTCAATATAAATAAAGTGAATTTTGAACACATTTTTTAATGAAAAAGAATGTTATTTTATCAGTTTATTGTTCAGTGTGCATATATAGTTTGCATCAAATGCAAACTTTCTTGCAAAAAATCTTGAGAACGTAAGCTGAGAAGGATAATGGCAAGCTAAACAAAGACACAGAGAAAGCCTGGATGTATGGTAGAACGATTAATGCTGTATCTAAACAGTACAGGTATTTGAAACTTAAGCAAGTAGTCAGAAAACAAATTGAACATTTACTTTTCCAAAGGGATTAAGAAATGTGGTTGATTATACCTTCTAAATGAAGCTTTGAGTAAACTGCTGTCTTGATTGATTTCTTTGGTATTTGCTAGCTCTGCAACTGAACATTCTGTTGGGAATTCTTTTATTTGTATGTTTCCCAAAGATGTGAATTAACTCATAATTAATGGGATTAATACAGACATTATGAAACAGCTGTTACATTTTTATTAACAACTATACTGGAATCTAACCAAATACAATTTTTTTAGAGACAATGATGGTATTTGCATAAAACTTTTCACCATTAAAATGCCAGAACTTAAAAGAGCATTTCACTAGAACTTGATGGGTAAAAAGAAACTCAAAATGATATTTAATTATGAGTCTAGCATAATTTAATTCTATTGTTTATTTGAAAGCAAATAACTATATTTATTTATTCAGGATTATTAAAACTAGATTTCATCATGCATCATAAGGTACTTTTTGAGTAGTTCTACACACCAGAAACTATGGGGATACAAAGTTGAATAAAACAAAGAAGTTTAATACATTGGAAGATCTGGCAACATAGTACTAAAAACAGTAGTGAGGATTATTAAGGGAGCAAAAGCAATGCTCTGAGAGAGAATAGCGTAAGTGGTGGGAGCTATTTTTTGACACATTGATCATGGGAAGCCACTCTGCAAAAGTGTTACTTAGGGTGATGTCTGAGTCTGCAAGGTGACAAAGGACCAGCCATATAGGAATGGGAGTGACAGCATTATAGGCAAGAAATTTCCAGCAGGGCAAATTATATCAGAAGAAAAAACTTGGCTCTTTCAATTACCTGAAAGAATTACCAGTGTAGTTAGAACTTATGTGAGAGGGACTGTGACCAATTAGGCAGGGCTTAGGTCAGTGAAGGAGTTTTGATTTTGTTTGTTTTAAGTGCAGCAGAGAGAGGTCCACTAATGTGTCTTTCAGTTCTACACTTTGTGAGGACATGTACATTTGTTTTGAACTTTAATACTTAATACAATCATTTATTATTAGTTTTCAAATATATACTTAAAAAAGTATAACTTCTCATACACCTGTCACTCATATTTACGGATGCTGCTATAAAACAGTTTGTTCTTAGCCATTTGGTTAATTGATCACCATCAATGGGCTACTACATTTCATTTTTACATGCCACATTATTGGGCATGTACAAAACTAACACCTAGATTTACCAAAATCATGGTTCCTGAAATCTTACTACCAGGAGTTTAAAATAATTAGTTTCCAGAATGTCTTTCTCATTTTTAGATCAGATTTAGGAGAGGAATAATTAAATACTGTCAAAATAAGAATGAAAGACTAATTCAATCAAATAAAGATGGACTCTAAGTTCCTATTTGCAAGGTAGCTTTGCAATAGAGATTTTATAAAAGTAGTAAAAGATATGTAATAGTAGAAATGAAACTGCTTTTGCCACCAGAGAACTGAGTGTGATTCCTGGCCCAGTAATTTAATAGTTGGCATCATTAAAGTCAGTTGTCCATTGGAACTTCATTCATTAAATATTATTATTCATCTACAGGTTTTCCATGTAGATTAAATAAAACATCATAATGGTAAGTATAATATCATTTTTACTGGGCTATAGTTCACTTCATATATTCATTTAAAGTAGTTATATATTTTTTTTAAAAAGAGGAGGAAAAGGGAAGTTGGAGTATGGAGATAATATTAAATATACCATAATTGGGTCATTTTATTTGTCTTATAACTTTTTTTAAGTTGATAATTTTGACTTGGGTCTTTAAAGGGTTAAATAAATCAGTATCTTCAAATGGAAATACATATTTCAAGAAGAAATTTATTGTTTTAGAATTATGACTTAACAAAACTATCTATGACCAATTAAAGCCACCATTTCCTAAGATCTGCACATTTTGTCTTTGGGAGGGAACAGGTTGATCACTTAAATAGGATCCCTGAGTAACAAAGTCAGGAAAACTCTGGGGCGTTGGCAAACAAGATGTAGCTGCAGGGGATTGCAATGAGCCCCCTGAAGTAAAATTACTTGGGGAAGGTGGAGTGCAAAGCCTTGGGGTTGACTTTAAAATAAGCGGAGCTAAGCATCCTTGAAGGAATCCTATGACCTGTCAATTTTATGTTCCCTACATTTAAAGCATGCCAAAATAATTGTAGTCCCCTGAATCTGTTATGTTTCTTATCTCTTGTGTTTTTTGAACTTCTTTCCTCCTTTTGGAATGTCATACCTTAAATTAGTTTCTCTTTTCCATTCTTGAATTAGCCCAAGACATGACTTAGCTAAATCTCTATCTGAATTAAATGTGCTAGGCCTTATCAGTATATTGTCCTAGGCATTTGTCTCCCATAACTTTTACCATACTATATTATTATTAGACTTCCAACTAGACAAAGAGAAAGAGAGTTATGACTTTTCATTACCAGCTCCTAGTAGTTTGACTGCCACATAACACTTCTTTTCCTAAATAAATTTAAGGATGTCTGAAAGAACGGATGAACATTAGAGGCTGGATATTACTCTGTCATTATTCAAGGCATCAATAGAAAGTTTTACAGCATCCATTTACAGCTAGGGTTCAGGATCTGAAGAAGGGGCTGCACACAAATAAAAACACTAGACAAGTAATATGAATTTAGAAGGCATGGGAGCCAGGTAAAAACTTCTCTCTAGTGGAGAAGCTCACTGAAACTGGGTCCTGTCTGCTTTTATTCACTTGAATACACATTTGCCCTTTAGTAATGTATACAGACATATCAAAGGTAAAGTTTGGTAAATAGTAAAGGGATTATCAGGTTAGGGAATTGCCTTCAGCCATTGAGCTCACAGCAGGGCAATATTATGCTGATTTTCAGCCCTGCTGAATATCAAAGTCCATTGGCCTTCTAATGGGTCGTTTTGCATGATATGTTGATTACTCTTGGTTTTAGTCTCTGGCAAGTTTCAATAAGTCATTGTTAGCCTGTACTAGACTTCTAAGAAATATGACTTCAATTCTTTCAGAATTAAAAAATTGCTTAGTAAAATCCAGATCTTCTTAATTATGTGTTCTTTGGTATATTGATATAATATGTTTTAATTAACTTCTATATTTTAATTTTTGAAAATATCTAGAAGCATTTCATACCTTTTGCCTGTAGAAGAAACATATTAACTGAAGCTTTATGATCTGGTCATTGATGTATTGCCTATACCTAGTCTAAAATATAGTATGTTAAAAATAAATGCTTAGACATTAATGAATAAATTGATGCTAAGATTCCTTCTTTAATATGTAAATTATTAGGTACATATTAGACAGATGCAATACTATTACTAATTTGAGATTTTAATGTTACTTGGAAAAAATTAAGGAAGTTTATGTGATTTATTGGATTTTTATAACTGTCCTATTTTGATACAAATATAAAAAATGTATTGGTGTAATCATTATAAAGTATGCTTTTAGGATTTTAAATAAACTTATCTTCTACGATGTACAAAAACTGTGCTCTCTTATTTATTTTCTAGATATACATTTAAATAGGTAGAGCATTTTACCTGTATAAAATTCCATTTGTTTATTATGGTCTTTCCATGAATAATGAATCATTTACATGAAATAGATTTGAGGTATTTCACAAAACATCCTATATAATAAAAGCCTAATATACTAAGTTTCCAGTGGTTCAGTCGTCCGTTCAACCAATCAAAGTGTAATATACTAATGATGTGCTAAGGCTGCTCAACAGCTCACTATGATGTGCACTGACCACCAGGGGGGCAGATTCTCCAACCAGTAGGTTAGCTTGCTGCTGGGGTCTGGCCAATCGGGACTGAGCCAGATGGGCCGGACATGCCCTGGAGCCCTACCATGGTCCCTCCCCGGCCCCGATCATGCACCGGTGGGGGCCCTAGGCCTGGCCTGCACCCTCTTGCAATCCCAGACCCCTCGAGGGATGTCAGAGAGCCAGTTTCAACCCGATCCCGCAGGGCAGGCCAAGGGACTTCACTGGTGCACAAATTTGTGCACCAGGCCTCTAGTTGTATAATAATGATTGTAGTGGGCATATATGAGTGGTGACATAATAAGAATAGTGATAAAACTCAGTAACCGTAATCCCTGTCTGCAAAAATGCTATTTTTGATACACAAAAATAACAAATTAAAAAATGAAGATAAAATAGAATAAAACATCTATAAATCACAACTATAAGAAGAAAACAGAAAATAAGAATCCAAACTATTTCATTAATAAAAATCCTTCCAACCATATAGCAAAAGAAAACATCTTATCCAAATCACATACCATTAAACAAAAATGATCAGTTATGAAACAACGCTTCAGATCACAATTAAGGTTGATAAACCAAATAAATGGAAGCTTAGCAGTTTTGAAGAGTTTATGCAGCCAAGGAGTCACTGGATTTACTCAAAAGAAGAATTTTACTTGCTTGAAGGATTTTTATATTCATATTAACCAAAGGAAGTATCAGACATAAGGCTAATATCATTGGCTTCAAATATGAAAAAGCACCATGAAAATGTGCTTTATCTTATCACATTCATATGCCTAATCACCTAATCATGTTTATGTCAATATATCAAGAGTCTGGATAGGTTTTCCTATAATCAAAATCATAGAGTTCAAGTGAATACATTAATCCTTTAAACCAGCAATTGTGCTGCAAGAACTTTTAAAATATGCAATACCTGACTATTTAGCAAGGACACTGAGCTCTTTCTTCCTTAGATTGCCAAATAAAAAAAATGACAACAGCCAATGCAACAATAGTTGTTGGTGTGAATGAATCAAAATTATGCCTATTTTTTGTCTGTGTGCCACAGAATGTTAATAGTTAGTTTATGTGTGCCATGAGATAAAAAAGGCTGAACATTTCTGCTTTAGACCAACTGTTTATCTTGAGAAAGAGCTCCATGAGAAATTCTTTCTTGAAGATTAGACCAGCTGGTAAGAACCAGGGTAAATTAGGACTATCAGTTGTTCCCATAAAGGGCATGATAGACTATCAAAACTCTGAATAACACAGATAAAACTCAAAATACTATGACTCACAAATTGGTCTTATAATATGACTCCCAAATGAACAATTTGGGAAGCAATAATCTTTGGAAAATAATTAAAGAAAACTGATCTCACCAAATTGGGTGGTAGAATGAGATAAAGGGGAAAATAAGCTAGAGAATAGTACTGTTTTTTTTGTAAGACAAAACCAAAAAATTAAACTTAAAATATAATAATTAGAAAATATAATTTCACTGTAAAAATATTAAGGAATATGATATACTATTCTGAAATATTTATCTATTATTATACAGGTCTGGGTACATTCTTTGAGGCAATACTTAATAACTGCATGAGATGTCCCCAAGTGCTTGGAAAGTTGTTGTTTCACCAACTTCCTATCTTCTGGAGAAAATAAAATAAAAAAGATTTTTTTTAAAAAAATCAAATTTTGCTTATTTAAGAGTTTTCTTATAGAATCCAATATTCTATGTAGCCATAACAATGCTTTCTATTTGAATGATTCTCTTTTAACCAGATGATGTCCACTCTGAATATCTGCATTATATCATTAGTTTAGACCTTTCAAATCCTAACATTTCCAATTACATTAATTCCTTTTTAGATAAATGAAGTCTACTTTAAAAGAATTGATGTGTTGGCTTGGTAATATTGTTTAAATCAGTTTTTGTTAATTCATTTTTTTTAACTTGGTTTAGTGATTGTTTAAAAGAAGCAAAAGCCAATTTTCATCCTTTAAACAAGCAAAGTCATTGATTTGGTAAACAAGTTTGTTTTTTTAACTGCTTGAGCTGATAAACAAATTCAGCAAAGTTGTAAGATACAAGATCAACACCAAAAATCAGTTGTAGTCCTATGCAGCAACGATGAGTAATCTGAGGAAATTAAGAAAATAATTCCATTTACAATCACATTAAAAAGAATAAGTTGCTTAGGAATAAATTTAACAAGCTGTCAGATATGTGCACTGAAAACTATGCACCACTGATAAAAGTCATTAAATAATATCTAAATGAATGGAAATACATCCTGTGTTCATGTATTGCAAGACAATGTTTTTTATCATACATCTTTTTAAAATTTATATTTATTGTTGAAAGTATTACAGATATTCCCCTTCTCCCCGCCCCCATTGACCCCCTCCACCCTACTCCTGTCCGCTTTCAAGGCCTTCCCTGCACTATTGTCTGTCTATGGGCTCTGTATAGATGCATATAAATTCATTAGTGAATGTCTTCCTGCCACACCCCCCCTCCCCCGAAATACATCAATGTGTTGCATGCTTCAATGGCTCTAGATCTTTTTGTGCATCAGTTTATTGTGTTCAATAGATTCTACATACAAGTGAGATCATGTGATACTTGTCTTTCTCTGACTGGCTTATTTCCCTTAAGATGATAATCTCCATGTCCATCCATGCTGTCTCAAAGGGTAAGAGATCCTTCTTTTTTACAGCTGCATAGTATTCCATTGTATAAATATACCACAGGTTTTTAATCCATTTATCTACTCATGGGCACTTGGGGTGTTTCCAGATCTTAGCTATTATAAATAAAGCTGCTATGAACATAGGGATGCAATCTTTCTGATTGGTGTTTCTGACTTCTTAGGATATATTCATAGAAGTGGGATCACTGGGTCAAATGGCAGTTTCATTTTTAATTTTCTGAGGAAACTCCACACTGTTTTCCATAGTGGCTGTTCCAGTCTACATTCCCACCAACAGTGCCCTAGGGTTCCTTTTTCTCCACATCCTCACCAGCACTTGTTGTTAGTTGATTTATTGATGATAGCCATTCTGGCAGGTATGAAGTGGTACCTCATTGTAGTTTTAATTTGCTTATCTCTGATGTTTAGTAACATTGTGCATTTTTTTCATATGTCTTTTGGCCATTTGTATGTCCACTTTGGAGAAGTATCTATATAGGTCATTTGCCCATTTTTAATTGCTTTTTTTCCTTCATTTTGTTGAGTTCTATGAGTACTTTATATGTTTTGGAAATTAACCCCTTATCATTGGCAAATATGGTCTCCCATACATTGGGTTCCCTTTTCATTTTGATGCTAGTTTCTTTTGCTATGGAGAAGCCATAAAAAAGGCCATATATGACAAACCTAAAGTGAATATCAAACTCAATGGGCAAAAACTAAAATAATTTCTCCTAAGAACAGGAACAAGACATGGTTTTCCACTTTCACCACTTTTATTTAATATAGTACTAGAAGTCCTAGCCACAGCGGTCAGACAAGAAAGAAAAACAAAAGGCACCCAAATTGTAAAGTATGATGTAAAACTCATTATTCACAGATAACATTATATTGTACATAGAAAATCCTAAAGACTCCACCAAAAACTACTACATTTAGTGAATGAATTCAGCAATGTAACAGGATACAAAATTAACACTCAGAAATTAATGGCATTTTTATATACTAAAAATGAACTCTCAGAAAGAGAAACTTAAAAAAAAGAATACCATTTACCATTGTTCCAAAAAATTTAAGATAATTAGGAAGATTTAACATTCCCCAGAAGTTATCTACAGACTGAATTCAATCTGTATTTTGCAGAAATTAAAAAGCTGATCCTCAAATGTATATGAATTATGAAAGACTCTAAATAGCCAAAACAATCTTGAATTAAAAGAATAAAGTTGGAGGACTTCCTAATTTCAAAATCTACTATAAAGCTACACCAATCAAAATTTATAGTGCTGGCATAAGGATAGATATATAGATCAATGGGATAGAATTGAAAGTCCAGTAATAAATCTATACATTTATGGTCACTTGATTCTCAACAAGGTGCCATAGCCATTCAATGAGAAAAGAAGAGTTTTTTGTTTGTTTTGTTTAATAAATGATATTGGGACAACTGCATATTTACAAGCAAAAGATCAAAGTTGAACCCCTATCTCACACCATAGACAAAAATTTCCCCAAAAAGGATGAAATAATAGAAAATATATTTTTTTAAAAACAACTTGTAAACAAATGTTCATAGCAGCTAGCCAAAAGGTAGAAATTACCTGAATGTCCATCAGGTGATAAATGGATTAAAAATGTAATATATCCATACAATAAACTATTATTCAGGCATTAAAAGAATAAAGTAATATATGTTGCAACATGGATGAACCTTGAAAACAATATCCTAAGTGAAAGAAGCCAGAAACAAAACACCTGTTTGTTGTATGATTCCCTTTATATGAAAAATCCAGAGTAGACAAATCCATGGGGACAGAAAGCAGATTAGTGTTTGCCAGGACCTGAGTGGTGGGGGAGAATGAAAAGTGACTGCGTAATGGTGGGAGTTTCCTTTTGTGGTGGTGAAAAGTTTCTGGAATTAGATGGTGCTGACAATTGCACAACTAAAAATGTATATGTAAAATCATTAAAATGGTAAATGTTTGTGTGTGTTTTACCACAACTAAACAAAATTTAAAACTATGCACACTGAAAATCAATATCAGTCAAACTCATTCATAGACCCACACAACAAAAAGTTACCTCCTCCAAGTCTTAAATTGTACATTTACTCATTAAACATTAAGTTTTGTTATCCCTTTTTAAGAAAATTTGTTTACCAAATCAATAGCTTACTAACAGTTATTTCTTAAAAAGCTTTCCTTTCTTATTCTGTTTGTTCCATTTTAATAACATTCTATTTATAATTTTTTACCTGCTTAGCTCTTTAATACTTTTAAGATGGGGACAATGATTATCAATGCATTCATATTTTCTTCTATGAACAAAAAGTAATATAATTAAGCATTTAATACATAACTAACGCACATTTTCAGAATATTGCTTAAACAATAAAAAGAATTGAACATAATATCTTCACATATAATTTTATTCTTACCTAATTTTCTTAAGCCACTTATATTAATTCCCTAATTTCATTCTATTTTTAATTAAATATATATCTGGATCTGTTTTTTTCTCCTTAATTGTTTTCCCTCTGTCATGAGGCTAAGTCTTATCTCATACCAGGATGATTGCATTAGTTTCTTCTCTCTGATTTAAGTTCTTTCCATTTCAATCCATTTGATATATTTCCGCCTTATTAATCTTCCTACAATGTAGCTTTCATGTATCTCTTCTTTGCTGTAAATTTTACAATGACCCCCTGTGCCTTCATACTCAAGTCCAGTTTTAATTGTGTGGCATTTCATGTATTTTCTCAAATTATTGATTTTACCGATACAACCTATATTTTCTAACTCTTTTTCAGGAATTTTTCTCACTTCATAATGGCAAATTTGAAAATAAGATTATGCACAGCCTGGTTTGTCTCTAGTGTCAGACAAAATAAAATTGAACCCTACTTTTAGGACTTACTGTTTGGTCATTGAGAGAGTCACAGATGGTCAGAATCAGTTTCCACATCTATAAAATGGAAGCAAAAATATTTTGTCCTATTTCCTATGGCTGTTACGAAGTTACAGTGAGTTACTATATGTTAAAAATTTTTTAAATACGTATAAGTTGCTGTTAGTGTTTATGTAGGGGCATGGTGCGTTACCCTTAGCAGAATATCAATGTAGTACTTTCCACCACTGTTTTCAAGGTAATTATGGCTTTGTCCTGTGTCTTTACCCATTTTTATCATGGTGTTTGCCTTTATTGAAGAGAGGAATATGTGTGAAAAATGGAATTCACTTGAGTATTCCTCAGGTTAGTGGGCAGCATTTTTTTATTTCTGACCACTAGTATAATATCAGTATGGCCTTCATACAGCCAACATAATACATGACTAACTTTAGAGATAGAGAAACAGGTCTTATAAAACTAAAATTACACTCTAAATAAATGTATTATTTCTTTCCCTTAAACTGAGTAATGATTAATTTTATTTTATTTTATTTTATTTTTTAAAAGAGGATTCTTTTTCTATTTTTTTTATTTTTATTTATTTATTTTTTTTATTTTTTATTTTTTTTTATATTTTTTTAATTGATTTTTTACAGAGAGGAAGGGAGAGAGATAGAGAGTTAGAAACATCAATGAGAGAGAAACATCGATCAGCTGCCTCCTGCACATCTCCCACGAGGGATGTGCCCGCAACCCAGGTACATGCCCCTGACCTGAATCGAACCTGGGACCTTTCAGTCCTCAGGCCGACGCTCTATCCACTGAGCCAAACTGGTTTCAGCAGTAATGATTAATTTTAAATATATCAGTGGAAAATCAGATCCTATTTGTTAGTAATACTCTTTAGCAATAACACCCAATGTTAAAAATTGTCTACATCAGTTAATTATTTTTTAGAACAGGATTAAATCTATATTTCTAGAATATAGCATCTTATCATTACCTATCCCAAAATTCTGCTCACATAAAATAATCATTGGGGGCTAATACTGGCTAGCTTAATATCATAATATTTTTTTCTATTTGAAAAGTATTATGTATTTTATATTTATTTTTGTTTTGCTCAGAAAATATTATTTAAATTATTTTTAAAAAATTGTGTAAATCACAGTTTACATTTACTAGTATTTTGTATTAGTTTCAGGTGTATGGCATATGGATTAGACAATTGTGTTCCCCCCTGATTTTTCCAGTACCCAACTGGCACCATACATAGTTATTACAATATTATTGATTATATTTCCTACGTTGTACTTTACATCCCCATGACTATTTTGTAGTTACCAATCTGTAGTTCTCAATTCCTTCACTTTTCTCACCCAGTCTGCAAAACCTCTTCCCCTCTGGCAACCATCAGTTTGTTCTCTGTATCTAAGAGTCTGATTCTGTTTTGCTTAAATTCCACATATAAGTAAAACCATATGGTATTTGTCTTACTCTGACTGACTTATTTCACTTAACATAACACTCCCTAGGTAGGTCCATCAGTGTTTTGGCAAATGATAAATTTTCTTTCTTTTTTATGGCTGAGTAACATTCTATTGTATATATGTACTATTGCTTTTTTATCCACTCATCTATCAATGGGCATTTGAGGTGCCTCCATAGGTTGGCTATCTATATCCTATCTAATAAAAGACAAAATGGGTAATTAACCATACCTCCGCTACACTTCCCATTGGCTAATCAAGGTGATTAACTGCCAACAAAGATGGCAGCTGGCAGCCACACAGCAACACAGCTGAAGTGAGCAGGAGGCTTGCTTGCTCCAGTGATGGAGGAAGCCAAGGTTCCCCGCCTGCCGCGGCCCGGCTCTGAGCTCTGAAGGCAACTAAGTTTCAATTATAGAAATTAAACAAACCCCAGATACCTGCTTTCAGCCAGCCGTGGCCTCAGAGCTGGGAGCGCCAGTGACGGCAACAATGTTTCAATTATAGAATCCCAGAATAAAAAAAATCCCAGAATAAATCCCAGAATAAATCTCAGAATAAATCCCAGAATAAAAAAAAAAGAAAAAAAGGAGAGGCTGGGAGCTTCAGTCCCGGCCAGCTTGAAAACGGCCCTCAGCCCCTCACCCAGGCTGGTCAGGCACCCCAATGGGAACCTCCACCCTAAAGGGGGCATGGCCAGCCTGCAAACAGCCATCAGCCCCTCATCCAGGCTGGCCAGGCACCCCAGTGGGGACCCCTACCCTGAAGGGGGTGTGACCAGCTGCAAACAGCCATCACCCCCTCACCCAGGCTGGCCAGGCACCCCAGAGGGACCCCCACCCTAATCTGGGACACCCTTCAGGGCAAACCAGCTGGTCCCCACCCATGCCCCAGGCCTCTATCCTATATAATAAAAGGGTAATATGCAAACTGACCCTAACAGCAGAAAGACTAGGAATGACTGGTCACTATGACACACACTGACCACCAGGGGGCAGACGCTCAATGCAGGAGCT
>NW_005353753.1:2541020-2544467 GCF_000412655.1 Myotis brandtii
TAGGGATTGGGCCTGCCCTCTGCCACCCAGGAGCAGGCCTAAGCCAGCAGGTTGTTATCTCCCGAGGGGTCCCAGACTGCGAGAGGGCACAAGCCAGACTGAGGGACCCCCCCACACAGAGTGCACAAATTTTTGTGCACCGGGCCTCTAGTATATATATATAAGCCTAAGTGACCATCTGACCATTCAACCATCTGATCACCAGGGGGCAGAAGCTCAATGCAAGAGCTGCCGAGCTGCAGTGACTTGGCAGTTGCGGTTCTTGGGGACGCACCCGGAACCAGAGAGGAGGGAGTCTGATTCCAGGGTGCGTCACCCAAGAACTGCCCTCTCGCAATCCAGGACCCCTCAGGGGATGTCAGATAGCCAGTTTTGGCCTGATCCCCGCAGGCCATGCGGAGGGATCCCACCAGTGTACGAATCTGTGCACCAGGCCTCTGGTTGTAAATAATGCTGCAGTGAACAGAGGGTTGCATATAGTCTTTCAAATTAGTGTTTCGGTTTCTTTGGATATATACCCAAAATTGTGATCATTGAGTCATAAGGCAGTTTCATTTCTTATTTTTTGAGGTAACTCCATATTGTGTTCTACTGTGGCTGCCCCAATCTGCATTCCTACCAACAGTGCACAAGGGTTCCCTGTTCTCCATATCCTCTCCAACACTTGTTGTTTGTAGATTTATGGATATTAGTCATTCAGACAGGTGATATCTCATCGGTGGTTTTAATTTCCATTTCTCTGATAATTATTTACATTGAGCATCTTTTCATATGTCTATTGGCTATCTATATGTATGCTCTAGAGCAGCTGTGGGCAAACTACGGCCCGAGGGCCGGATCCGGCCCATTTGAAATGAATAAAACTAAAAAAAAAAAGACCGTACCCTTTATGTAATGATGTTTACTTTGAATTTATATTAGTTCACACAAACACTCCATCCATGCTTTTGTTCCGGCCCTCCGGTCCAGTTTAAGAACCCATTGTGGCCCTCGAGTCAAAAAGTTTGCCCACCCCTGCTCTAGAGAATTGTCTATTTAGGTCCCTTGCCCGTTTTTTAATTGGATTGTTTGTTTTTTGAGTTGTATGAGTTCTTTATAAATTTTGGATATTAGGTCCTTTTCAGATGTATCATTGAAGAATAAATGGTGCTGGGAAAATTGGACTGATACATGCAAAAAGAAAAAGAAGAAACCGGACTATCTTCCTACATTATTTATAAAAATAAACTCACTCAACTCAATATGGTAAGACTCAAAACTATAAAATCATAGAATAAAACATAGATATTAAAATCTTGGACATTTCTTTTAGTAATTTTTTTCTGATATAGCTCCTTGTGCAAGGGAAACAAAAGAGAAAATAAACAAACGGGTCTGAATCAAACTAAAACATTTTTGCACAGCAAAGGAAACCATCAACAGAGTGAAAAGGAGAACACTGAATGGGAGAACATATGTTTCTATTTTTATATTTGATTTAGTTTCCCTTCACTGAATTAGAACTATGTTGATTATGTTATTAGTCTCACTTTTAATGATGAGAAAGTAAAAGTGAAGACATGGGCTTCTACATCTGCAAATATATATGTACACAAAATGTCAGTCAGTCACATAAGCAGAAAGAAAAATACTCTATCCCAACTTCCTTTTTTTGATACTACACACAAGAAATGTCTTTCCATGGCCTGAGTGCAATTGAAGTTGGAATGCTGTACTCTTCTGCTTAACACTTTTTTCCTCCTGGGTAAGACTAAAAAAATAACATCTAAGCAGATAAAATATTGTCTTTATGTTTGTGATAGATGTGTGACACTAAACAAGAAGGCTGACACTGAGTTCCGGGAAGTGATGCTGCCTCATTCAGATCACAGCAGTGTTGTCACTCTTCCCAGTTGAAGGGGCCTTTTTTCAAACTGTTCCTTGCTGAGATATGAAATGAAAGAACAGACATAGAGTTGAACTGAAAGGAATTTGGCATTAGAAAAGATCTGTCTTTAGGGGTGGATAGGAAAGGTTTATAACAAAAGTAATCAGCAAATTTGAGACCCAAATATTTTCCTTTCTAACAGTGTGGACAGCAGCATGAACAACGAAAGGTTGGTCTCCAGTCCTACATGTGTTCACATTCTGTTTTGTGCATTCCATTGAAAGCTGCTATTTTAGTCTTTCTTCTTGGTTATTTCCTAGTTGGGTATTTGGTGCATGAACTTGAATTACTCATACTCCTCAACCATTATTGCCATTAGTCTATGCCACTTATTAACTAGAGGCCCAGTGCACAACATGGGGGAGGTCCCTCAGCCCAGCCTGTGCCCTCTCACAGACAGGACCCCCTGGGGGATGCCTGCCTGCTGGCTTAGGCCTGCTCCCCACAGGGATCCTTAGTGCTGCTGCAGAAGTGAGAGAATCTCCCGCCACCACTGCTGCTGCGCTCGCCAGCCGTGAGCCTGGTTTCTGGCTGAGCAGCGCTCCCCCTGTGAGAGTGCGCTGACCACCAAGGGGTAGTTCCCGCGTTGAGCATCTGTCCCCTGGTGGTCAGTGTGCATCATAGCTACTGGTCATTCCACTGTTCAGTCGATTTGCATATTAGCCTTTTATTATATAGGATTTATTTGTATGTATGTTCATTTCCTTTCAGTCCTCATCTTTAGTACAAATATTTTCACGTGTATATCTACACTAATAAAAGAGAAACATGGTAATTAGCGTACGACCGCTACCCTTTTCAATGACTAATCAGTGAGTATATGCAAATTAACTGTCAGCCAAGATGGCGGCCGGCAGCCAGGCACTGAAGCGAGCAGGGAGGCTTGCTTGCTGCAGACTCCAACGTTCCCCGCCTCACTTGCCAGCCTCTGAGTTGCAACTCTAAGCAACTATGTACTATGTTGCAAATAAGAAGCTAAACAAAACACCAGAAACCAGCTTCCATTCAGCCGGGCTCGGACTGCAACATTGTATCGATGTTTTCAGCAGCGAGGCCTCAGAGCTAAAGCTGGCCCAGAATAAAAAAAAAAAAGAAAAGAAAACAAGGAGCGGTTGGGAGCTTCAGTCACTCGCCAGCTGGAAAACAGCCCTCAGCCCCTCACCCAGACTGGCCAGGCACCCCAGTGGGGACCCCCACCCTGATCCAGGACACCCTTCAGGGCAAACCAGCCAGCCCTTACCCATGCACCAGGCCTCTATCCTATATAGTAAAAGGGTAATATGCCTCCCGGCACCGGGATCAGCGTGACAGGGGGCAGCGCCCAAACCCCCTGATCGCCCTGCGGCTCTTTGTGTGACAGGGTGCTGCCCCCCAACCTCCCTATCCGCCCTGCTCTGTTCGTGACAGGGGAAGGCGCCCCAACCCCCTGATCAGCCCTGCTCTGTGCCTGATAGGGGGGAGCTCCCCAATCCCCTGATTGCCCTGCGGCTCTGTGTTTGACAGGGTGGAGCTCCCCAACC
>NW_005353753.1:2544553-2552546 GCF_000412655.1 Myotis brandtii
GCAGCGCCCCAACCCCCTGATCGGCCCTGCTCTGTGCGTGACAGGGGGTGGCGCCACAACCTCCCCATCGACCCTGCCTTGAGTGTGACAGGGGGCGGTGCCCCAACCCCCCAATCGGCCCTGCTCTGAGCCTGACCAGGGGCTGCACTTAGGGATTGGGCCTGCCCTCTGCCACCCGGGAGCAGGCCTAAGCCAGCAGGTCGTTATCTCCCAAGGGGTCCCAGACTGTGAGAGGGCACAGGCCGGGCTGGGGGACCCCCCTCCCCCCGCCCCCCGAGGGCACAAATTTTTGTGCACCAGGTCTCTAGTGTTTATATAAACATGTATTATTGTTTGCATGTGTATTTTTAATTTGTATGCATGTTGTTACTTTATTGATTATATTTTCTTTCAGTTCCATTTTTAGATCTATCAACATTTCTATATGTATTGTATAACATTCTATGGTATCTATTTATCCCTTTCTACATTGCCACTCCCTCCATACTTAGACCGCTTCAACTCCCTACCAACAAAACAAATGTGCACTGACTAGTTTTGTAGATGTCCCTCAAAGGACATATTGATCATTGCTTTAGGGCGGTGATTTTCAACCTGCGTGCAGCATGAATTTTTAAAATATGCTATACCTGACTAGTCAGGGGTACTTACCTCTTTTCCCTTAGATTGTCAAATAAAAAATAATAACAGCCAACACAACAATAGCTGTCCTATGTGAATATCTATTTTTTGTTAGATCAGCAAAAAATATAATTTATATTTGGTGTGCCACATAATTTAAGTAATTAGTTCCTGTGTGCCATAAGATGGGACAGTTTGAAAATCACCGCTTTAGGATCCAGGAAAAAAACTGCGTGGACATAAACTAAGCATCAATATTTAATTTTGTTAAGTATTTCAAGATGTGAAAAGTTGACATAAGTGGAGCAATTTTAAAATAGATCTGAAGCAGCCATTCCAGAAAAATGGCCTTGCTCATTTTGGTCCTCAAATCTTTAGAATGTTTGAACTGGGCAAGTAAACCTTTGGACTGGGCCAAAGCAACATTGCATTTCAAACAAACAAACAAAAAAAGCCAACAGGGAAGCTTACATCCTAACTATCAGCCTAAAAATTAAGAACATTCTTTAGAATTAGGACCGCCATGTGTAGCTAAATAATAACTTAGCTTATTTGCATCTATAGAAATTCCTTCCTTTACTTGTGATATCAATGGAAATGTCTCCTTCTATTCATAAAAACCTCTTTCCTTCACTCTCTAATCATAATACTGTTTGAATTTCTGCCTGAATCAGTGTTTCCCAAATAGCTATGTTTTTAAATCTCAAATAAATGCTTGTGGCTTCTTTCTTTGATTTTGATTTTTTTTGCTAATTCTGCAAATTGGTGTCACCAATCTATACCTCTTCCAGCTGAGCATGAGTTCTATAGGCATGAGTCATATTCCTCCTACAGCTTGTGTAATTTTTGTTATTTTAACAATTGCAGAGTGATGTTTTATAATTATAATTTGAAATACTCTTATTTCTTATGAGTATAATAATCTCCTCACAGATCTTATATCTTGTTACATTTCCTAGCTACATTATAAAAGGCCAGGGGCCATCATGACCTAAACAACCAGACAGACGACTGGTCACCAGGAAGTGCATGGAGCACCTCTCAGTTCCTTCCCCACGACCCACAGGCTCCTATCACAGCAAGGCTGGTGGCCGGCGGGCAGGTGGGACAGTGGGGGGTGGGGTGGGGCAAGGTTGGTGCAGCAGCTGCAGATCAGGCCTGGAGACAGGCCCAGAGATAGGCCCTGAGACGCTGACTGGCATAGAAACCGACCAATCAGAAGCAAATCTGGGTGAACTGCAAAGGCAGAAACTAAGGTGGGGGATGAGGAGGGGTTTTAAGGGCAACAGCTGTTTGGTGCAAGGTGTAAGAAAGCGGTTCAATTTTTTAATGACCAGTTTGGCAGTATAGTGCATATGGCTGGCTATCAGTCCAGATATAGGGATTATGCATTTTTTTTTTCTGCCAAGAGCATCTCCTCCTGCTGAAAAAGCCTTCCCCCCTGCCCCTTTAAGCAATCCTATATAATCGATCTATACTAATAAAAGGATAATATGCTAATTAGGCTGGGTTGACCAGCCATCTTCCAGATGTCCGACTTTCTTCCAGACTAAGTCATGGTGGTGGGGGTCAAGGCAGAGGCAGTTAGAGGCAATCAGGCTGGCAGGGGAGGGCAGTTGTGGGTGATCAGGCCATCAGGGGAGGGCAGTTGGGGGTGACCAGGCTGGCAGGGGAGGGTCATTGGGGGCAATCCGGCCAGTAGGGGAGAGCAGTTGGGGGCGACCAGGCCAGCAGGAGAGGGCAGTTTGGGGTGATAAGGCCAGCAGGGGAGGACAGTTGGGAGTGATCAGGCCAGCAGGGGAGTGCAGTTAGGGGAAATCAGGCTGGCAGGGGAAGACTGTTAGGGGCGATCAGGCAGTCAGGCAGAGGCAGTTAGGGGCGATCAGGCAGGCAGACAGAGAGGTTAGGGGCAATCAGGCAGGGAGGCAGGTGAGCAGTTAGGAGCCATCAGTCTCAGATTGCTAGAGGGATGTCTGATTGGAGAGGGTGCAGGCTGGACTGAGGGATACCCCCCACCTATGCACAATTTCATGCACCGGGCCTCTAGTTCTGAATAATACCCATTAATGTATTTGCCCATGTTTCTATGACATTAACAATTAATGTGTGTACATGTGTGTGTATGTGTGAACAAGAGATTGAAAGAGGAAAAGCAAAGGAGAGATTGTGAATATTATTTATATTTGCCACAAACTACCAACATTATGTTTGGTGTTATAGGTAATTCAAATGAAGAAAGACCTCCTGAGTCCAAGCAAACTTATATTTTAGAGATACGAAATTCCCAGAAACACATAATTTGTAATATTTGAAGTTAGTATGCAATATAATGATAAACAAGTGAGGGAACAATGATTGGTAGAGGTTACCAGTACAGAGATTGATCATTGCAACCTGGCTTAGTCAAGGAATGATCCTGGATGATTTCCACACCTAAGTCAACACAAATTGAACAGTTGAAGGGTTTAATGTGTTGTGCAAAAGTCAAAAGAGACGATCTCACACTTTTCCTCTACTTTTACATTTCCTTACTTTCTACTCAATGTTTTTCTACTCAATGTTTTTTGCCTCTTTGTATTTAATCCTGTTTTTTTAATCTCAATATTTAAAATGATGAGCTTTAAAACTTATTTTTAGTAGCAGAGCACTTGCTCAAAGAACATATGTACATATAAATAAAATAATATATGTGTGTATGTATGTATACTCATGTATACACACACATTAAAGTAGTTCCACTCTAATTGCATAGGGGTGGAAGTAAGTATATTAATAATGGCATTGCCTCTTACCGCTCTCTCCCCTTAGGGGAATTTTGGGATACTCCTAATGATACCAAATGAAGTGTGGGGGTGGGGGTTCTCTTCCCCACTGGTGCTAGGGTTGGAGTTCTTGCAATATCTTGAGAAAATGAATTTTCTGAGATTTGCACAGGAGGATGTGATATAGTAGAAAGCTTTATTTCCATGGAATTACATCCCAGCTTTTCACAGTCCCATTTCCCTTAGTCCTGTCATAGAAGACGTGTAGCTGGTGTTTCAGAAAGCTAGAAGCAAAGCCAGTGTCGAGTTTCCTTTTTATGTTGGAGACAGGTCTAGTACAGCATCAGGATAGTTGCAGTCCACTAATATATTGTGTGTGGGGTCCACATGGCCATGGGCCATGTAAGCAAATGCAGGAAGGCAGTGATTTGGGTTGTTTTATTGAGCAGGGTGATTTGTTTCCCTGGGTTCTTGTCCAGATGGATTCAAAAAATGAAGCCATGGACAAAAGGTGATAGGTGAAAAATACAGAAATTTTATTGCAGGCAGACATTATCTCTAAAACCTTAATTCTAAATTCTAAGCCTATGACTCTATCCCTCCTGGACAAACAGAGGGGTCCCTGAGAAGGATTACCCCAAAGGGGACCCTATGGCGATCCCCTCCACCCCCGCCCATGGGAAAAGTTTGCTCTCTCTCTCTCTAATGGGGAAATAAAAAAGTTCCCCCTTCGTGCCCTAGCCAGTTTTGCTCAGTGGATAGAGCACCGACCTGTGGACGGAACGGTCCCCGATCTGAATCCGGTCTAGGGCACATACTTCAGTTGCAGGCTTCTCCCTGACCCAGTCCTGGTCAGGGCGCATGGAGGAGGCAACCAATCAATGTGTTTCTCTCACATCAATATTTCTCTCTGTCTTTCCCTTTCTCTTCCACTCTCTATAAAAAAATCAATGTAAAAATATCTTCAGGTGATGTGGGGCGTGGTTATAGGGTTAAGCCTCCGACTGACCTGTTGGCAAAGCCACAAATAAGTCCCAGCTTAGAGGGCACTGTCCTCTTAGCATAATTAGGCTTGACCTTATGATGCTCCCTAGATCTTATCTGGGAAGCTAATGGGCTGAGGGAGATGCAGCAAGTGCTGCCAAAACATGTGAAACTCACAAGAACAAAAACAAGTGACACTCACAAGAACAGGGTAATTATGGTAACCACTACCTTGTTTACCTCTGACTATAAAATAAAGGCTCAGCTTGCCTCCGGATCTTTTTCTGTGGCCTCAGCCAGGCACAGGGAAGATCCACGGAGACTAAAGAGAGCTATGCTGATCATCTGAACGCTGTCTCCGTGTAAAACATTCTTCGCCGACTCCGTCCACACCTTTGGGAACCCTTGGCCCTCTGGGGCTGGACCCCGGCAAGGTGAGGATTAAGAAAAAAAAATCCTTCTTTGCGTTCCTTTGTCTCCAGTTTATATATGCTGCAGTTTTTTGTCTGAACCTGACCCTTTCTTATTGGTCATTCTGCTACATACAATTAGTTTCCAGAGCTCAAAGCCCACGTGGTGTCCCCTATTTTCACTCCCCCTTATCTTGTTGGTGGGAGTCACTTTTGATTTATCTTATAGCTCTCCCAGGTGGGCTGGCAGAGAAAGCCTTATCTTATGGCCCTCCCAGCTACTCCGGTCAGAGCTACTTTTGGCCTAACTTATGGTCACTTTAATTGCTCAGGCCAGAGATATCCCTGTCTGGCCTTGGTTTATAGATGTTTAAATTGCACAGACCAGAGATATTTCTACTTGCCTGTGGCACTTCTCTATCTTCTGTACAAGTAAGATAAACACCCTGGCATCTTCAAGTCTCCATTATGTATTCCTCTCCCATAGACCCTCCTTATCTCTATGACTCCCTAAACCTGCCTAAGTAAGCTGGCTCGCTGACCCTTTCAGCAGGGACAAGAGCCCACAAACCAGGAGCAAGTGCAAAGGGCCAAGAGGAACCAAGAGCACAAGGGAGCGAGTTTCTTTGTTCAGGGAATTACGTATTTCAGTGCTTACGGTGGCCAGGCCCATTCTGGCCAAAAACATCTGTTCCCAGGTGTAACTGATAGACAGCACCTTTCCCAGTTATCTCAACTTTATTCAGCATGTGTCTATCTTCCCTTTGTGGGACCCCTGGGGAGTATAAAGTTGTAGCTTCCTGGTGAAGCTGCCCAAATGACATGCTTACAATGTCTGGCCTTCCCTTTGCTCCCTTCCTATTATTAGTAACTAGCTAATTACAAGGCTATCACTAAAAACACTAGCATCCAACTAAAAAGCATTTTAAAACCTTGAGAGATTTGTATAACTTCCAGGGAATAATGATGTATTTTACTCTAGTTAAAGAGAGGAAGCTAGGTGGAAAGGGGCGGGACCACGGTAAAGGAAGTAGAACTATGCAGAGGTACTAAGGCACCCAACTGGTGGGGGAGGAAGGAAGGGCACTCAGGAGAGAGGCATGAACTTAAAAATGCATGGAGCCCTGACTAGTTTGGCTCAGTGGATAGAGCGTCAGCCTGAGGACTCGGGTCCCATGTTCGATTCTGGTCAAGGGCGTGTACCTTGGTTGTGGGCATATCCCCAGTGGGGGTTGTGCAGGAGGCAGCTGATTGATGTTTCTAACTCTCTATTGAGGAGGAAACTGGTCTTGCAGAACTTGGTATCTAAATGCAGAGGCATTGAACTGTGAACAATGCTCTGCTTATGCTGATGCCAGGACGGACCATCAGATGTGGCCTGACACCTGGGGGCCACCTGCAGGGCCACGCAGGGGGCAGGGGGCATATCTGCAAGACAAAGACCCCAGAGGGATATATATGGATGGGCTCTCTGCATGTTTCTTCACTCTGATTTGAAAATTATTTTTAGAATCCACTAGTGTTAATAAACGGGGTCCCTCCATTTCTCTAGGAAGCGTGCTTGGTATTTCTTTGGTCTTCTGTAACACTATCCCTCTCCCTTCCTCTCTGTAAAAAATCAATAAAATATATTTTAAAAAATGCATGGATATTGCTAAGACAGGCAGTGTGTAGATAACCAATCACAAGACAGTAAGGTGTATAAATCAATCCAAAGGATATTTCTAAGGCAGAATTCTTTGAAAAGACCAATTAGGAGCTAGCAAGACTACCCACCCCCTAAATTAAAAGGCACACACTTCATCTTACCCTCTCACTTCTCCCCTGCATACAATGGGTTCCTGATGTTGAGGAGGAAACTGGTCTTGCAAGGCCTGTCAGGCCATAAAAACTGTGAACAATGCACTGCCCTGGGGGCGGGGGGGAAGATCATTATCGCTGGCCCCAGGACAGATCATCAGATATGGCTTGGGGAGCTCAACACCTGGGACCCTTTCTGTAAGCCCACAAAAGGGGCAGAACCATATCTGCAAGACAAAGACCCCAGAAGGTTATAAAAAGTGAAGCCCTCTGGTTGTTTTTTCACTCTGATTTGGAAATTATTCCCGGAGCCCACTAGTGTTAATAAACAGGGTGCTTTCCTTTCTCTAGGAAGTGTGCTTGGTATTTCTTGGGTCTTCTGCAACATATGGTCCCTGAACCGGGAAGCTAAGCACGTTTGGCTCTTGCCTCCAGTGAGTGGATGGGGATTGGGGCCCGGGGCGAGAGACAGGCCCCCGGAAGGCACATGCTGCTGATTTTAGCAGAATTGAATGGGGGGGAACTCCAGGCGCTTCTGGACCTCAGCCCAGGACCCCACCGGCATCTGGAGAAAGTGGACGGATACCTCTGGACTTGTCGAAAGAATCTGTAAGGTAGGGGCCCCAGTCAGTCAGGCCCACTCCAAGTGAGTGGAAGGGGGAGCTTGATCACCTCCCCGGAAGTCTTAGGACTTCGTCAGGTAATCAGGAATCAGGACTCCGGAGGTGAGTGAATTCAGATTCTATTAAGGAATTATGGGTTCACTCTTCTGTTTGTTTGTGTGTGGGACTAGCCAATTTGCTACCAAGAAGAGGGGCAGGACGCAGCCTTAACTCCTCCGGTAGGTTCTCACTGAGACATTGGTGGAGAATTCTGGTCTGGGGCGTGGGTGCCTGGAGTGCCCCCATGCCCATCTGGGGGAAGTTGGATTATCTGCTCAGCTCCAATCTGGGCTAGTCTGAGAGAGTGTGAGTACGGATGTTTGTCTGTCTTGGCATGATTATCTGCTGATTAATTGGTCTGTGTGAAAGCGAAAGGTACTTTGATTTTCTGTTTGCTCATCTAGTTAAAATGTTTGATTTGCTGAAGGCTGATCCCATGATGGTCTGAAAAAGTCTCAAGCAGCTCTGTTGAGTTAGTTTTCTCAGAGATGTTTGCTCTCTATCATGGGAGGAATCAGCCCACTTAGTAAAAATTTCTGTCTATGTTTGTGTACTAGGGACTTTGGTTTGCTCTGTGATTTTCCTGTTAGGTTGAAATTTTGGAATTCTGGGGTAGATTTAAAGGTATTTGTGGCTTTTCTTGTCTGACTGGGACTTTCAGGGGCGGGGCTCACAGCTCCACAGGGCGGAAAGATTTTACTGGCCCTGCCTCCTGCCTGTGCTGATTAAGGATCTTTTCTTTAAGGAGACCCTC
>NW_005353753.1:2552691-2567262 GCF_000412655.1 Myotis brandtii
AGTAGGAGAGAAGCGTTCTTAGGCAGTTTTCTACTGCCTCTGTTCAGGGACTTGTTCTGTATCTCTGCACAATTGAAATTGATTTGGTGGTATTCTGTGGTATAAATGTGGCGTGTGCTGGTGTAAAAGTGTTTTTATGTTTGTTTGTTTCTCTTTTGTTTTTTTAAAAAACCTTCTAAACCTCTCCCGAGTTTCCATGGTGATTCAAATTTATTAATGGGGAATGTTATCTGTCTTTATTGTTTAAATATCTGTCTTTGTTGTTTGTTTAAAATTGTTTAGCTAGTGAAATTTCTGTTTGTGTCTCTTAAAAAAATATGAATGTATTGCTAATCTGAGGAATGTTAATTATTTACATGTCACCTAAATATTAAGGCTAAGAGTTCTAACTAACTGGAAAGAAAGTATGTATGGCTTTGGTGTAATGGAGGAAGGTAAAGAGAAATGTTGAAAGAAAGTTGAATGGATGACAGGCCAGTAAGCTGGGACAAGTAGAATAGGGAAA
Source organism: Myotis brandtii (assembly GCF_000412655.1). Lineage (NCBI taxonomy): Eukaryota > Metazoa > Chordata > Mammalia > Chiroptera > Vespertilionidae > Myotis > Myotis brandtii. Next base: position 2,553,197 of record NW_005353753.1, read on the forward strand.
CTGAGCAGAAATCCTGTCTTCCCTAAATCAAGGACATTGGAGTCATCTTGTAAATCCTGTCTTCCCTAAACCAAGGACACTTGGGAGTAAATGATCTGCATTTGCCTCCCTAAACAGAGGTTAAATAGTTTATGTCAATATATTCAGGGAGATTGATAGAAATCTGATTAGTGTCATTTGCTGTCCACACCCAAGGACGAATGAAGTTAGAAAATAAGCCTTATTTTGATTAGTTATTTTATCCAGGTATTTTTTAAAGAGGAGGCCACCCAGTCCCTCCCTGCAACATGGGTAATAGCTCCTCCTCAAACTCTACTGTCTTAGAATGTACGTTAAGGAATTTTAAAAAGGGGTTTGTTGGGGACCACTCACCAGAGGCAAGAGCCAAACATGGTTAGCTTCCCGGTTCAGGGAACCATATGTTACAGAAGACCAAAGAAATACCAAGCACGCTTCCTAGAGAAAGGGAGGGATCCCGTTTATTAACACTAGTGGACTCGGGAATAATTTCCAAATCAAATTGAAGAAACCACCAGAGGGCTTCACTTTTTATAACCTTCTGGGGTCTTTGTCTTGCAGATATGGTTCCGCCCCCTTTTGTGGGCTTACAGGAAGGGCCCCAGGTGTTGAGGTCCCCAAACCATATCCAATGATCTGTCCTGGGCCAGTGATAACGACCTCCCCCTCCCCCCCAGGACAGTGCATTGTTCACAGTTTTTATGGCCTGACACGCCTTGCAAGACCAATTTCCTCCTCACATCAACATCTGAAATTTCAATTAATACATAATGAAACACAAAAATTAAACTGAAATGCTTTGTTTTCCTCTGGGCAGGTTGCAAAGATGATTTCCCGATGCTTGTCCAGGTGGATTTGAAGAATGAAGCCGTGGACAAAAACGTGGTATAGGAAAAGGTGTAAATTTATTGGGAAACAAGCACTGACTCTCATGTGGGGAGGGTGAGAGACCCACCAAGTCCCTCATTCCTAAGGTTTATAAAGGCTGCAGTTCTTTGTGTCCTGATATCCCCTCTGATTGGAGCTTCAGAGCTCAAACCCCAAGTGGGGTCCCCCTCATTTTCTCCCTTTTGTTTTAATAATCCCTGTGGCTTTCCCCTTTATTCTGTAAATGAGTGTCTTCCTCTCCCTTTATTCTGTAAATGTATACCTTTTGGTAACTCCCTGCCCCCCAGCTTTGCAGCCCTGCAATTCTCCCCCATTAACACCGTAATTCCTAAAACTCCCTAAACCTGCCTATTTTACCCCTAAAAACTCCTTTCAATAACAGTGTTGATTCTTGTTTATTCCTTAGCTTAAATTGTTACAGAAAACCAAGCAATGCTTAGAGAGATGGAGTTACACTTTATTATTATTATTATTATTATTATTATTACGTGCGGGCCAAGAGAAAACTGTATTTCAAATTCTGGGCCAAGAAACATGAAGGAAGCTTCCCTATTTATATTTTTCTAGCTCTTTGTCTCCCAAATAATAGTTTTTCCAGTCCCCTTTGCAAGTTCTTAAAGAGCCCTATGTGTTGGGGCTTTGAGACCTCAACCAAAGGCCTGGCGTGGCGCCAGCACTGATAACTTCGTCTGTCCGGGAAGGTTTATGGCCTCTCTGGAATGGGAGTAGTCTTATTTTCCTTATTATTTAAGCAAATAAGTGTTTACAGAAGCCAAAATAGCAGGGTTATAATTTCAAACAGCAGTTTTTACATAAGATGGATGCTTCAAAATGACAATGTATGTTCAAGAATATCTTCATAATGTCATACCCATGAGATTACTATTGTGACAAATTAAACCAGTACCTGGTACTATCAATTAGCAAAAACTAAAAGTTTTTATAGGTCTTTTATGCAATGATTATATTCCCCTTAAAATTTCTCAATAACATAAGCTGACAAAGACCTTGCTTAGTTCCAATCTTTGTTCATCACTAGATTAAAATGGTTAGATATACTTGACTGAATCAAACTTGGGATAAAACTTTGACATAATTTTATATTTGTTGAACATCAATACTCCATTTATCACTGCCTTCTGTGCCTATTTTACAAATATATAATTCTAGAATTGCATTAAATATTGTTCTTAAACATTTTATTTGATAATGTAAATTATCATTAAAATAGTGTTCTAAAATTGAGAAAACATACAGAGGGACTGTTTTATATGTTTATAAATGCTGCAGAAAGTTGTACTAGACCCTAACAAAGTGTGGACTCTGAGAGATTTTGCCTGTATTGTAGAAGTTATTTTCATATTAATATATCAATATTTTTTGGATAACTTGTTTTGCTCAGATAATAATATGCACAGTGTGGTGAATCTGTTTTTACTAGAACTGCAATCCAGCTCATACAGTAGTTTATTTTACTAGAGTTAAGCAGCTTACTTAATTATAGTTTAAATGTTAAAATAAAATTACTTTATAGTAAGCTTTACAGATGGTCATAATCTTACATTCTGAGGTTTTTGTCTATCAACATTTTTTAATTCTTCAATATAACATTTTAGAATTGAGAAGGAAAATAGGGGGGCAACTTGTGGGTTCATAGCCTAGTTCAATATCTAGTTAAACAGAAATCTTACTTCCCCATTCTAACCGACTTGGGAGGAGCTACAAAGCCCACCCCGAGGGGCCGCCACAAGAAGATATATATATATCAAAACCTCCCCACATTGGCAGTTCAGGCGTTGGATCGAAGTCCCCTGGACTAGTAGTGCTGCGTAATAAAGGTTTACTTTCCTGATTCCTCTGGTGCTGGCTGTCGCTTCTCCTGGGTCATTTGCCACAACAGAATGATTCAACATAAAAATGTTTGGAACTGAACGTTACAGGGGTTTTGGGAAAAGTGTATTAGAGTTCTGTTTTTGACTTGTTCTAAAAGTTTTTCCAATATTCTTAAGACAAACCTGACTTCATAGTAACTAATTGTTCTTACATTTAATATTTTTCCCCTTTTAAATGAAGTACAAACAAGAATAATACCTGTGCGAAACATGTCATAGACTGGAAGCAATATATGTAGTATATACTTAGAAATATAAATGTGAATATAAGGACAGTGATCTGCATAGCTCGAACTAGTGAGGCTGTTGATTAATGGAAAAGGAATTGAATTGCCTAAAACTCCAAGTGCATCCACTGGAGTAAGTGAATGTTCTGAATTCTGTAGTCAGCAACTGGAGTGTGTCACACAAGCATCCAAAGAAAACAGGTGGTGATTTCAGATTTCCCTGGTGAGGATTACAATCAAGTTGCCATTGTGGCTCTCTCCGGTGTAAGAGCAAATACGGATTTTCCTTCATCATCATGCTCGGTTGGTGTTCTGTTTGCTGCAGACACTGCCTTTTCAAGCAACATCTTTAAAGGCAGATAAATTCATCCTTTGCCAAGGACATTCATAATCGTTAGAGCCTTTGCTGCTTTCTTTGACAGGGTGAATCGGCTGTTTAACAGAACAGGGAAAAAACGCTCACACATTCCTTCTTTCTTCCTTTAGCTATAGCTTTCTTTCATGCTCTATGAAATGCCTCCTGCTAATCACAGCCAAACAGTGCATAATGGACTTCAGTGAAAGCAGAAGTGTGTTTATTCCAAGTACAAAGCATCTGTGAAGTTTGTGATTTAATCCTTGCTATTTGTTTCCCCTTATCAAGTGATGGACAGGATGAGGCAGGCACGATCAATTTTTCTGATTAATACACTACAATGCACTTTTTGATTTCCTTCATTTGAAAGTTGCAATGACCAGGTGGTACCATCAAGAAAAAGATGAGTTCTCACAAAGGAAAATGCCAAATACATTCTTTTTCATGAAAGATAGCTGAGACTGTGAAGTTTAATGGAAGAATGAGGTGGTTTAGAGCCCAGGAGGCCTGGGAGTAGACTTCAGTTGTCTAGCTGACCTGCCTTAGACACGTCTTAGCCTACGGCACCATTCTAGAAGGCAACTTTCCCACCCACTCACCCTACTGTGTTAATATCTTTGAATCAGTGCCAGTCTACTGACAAATATTACAATTATATTTTTGCAGCATTTTCTATTCCTTGTGGAAATAAGATGATATGTATGAAACTTGTTTTAGGTTCACTGACAAATGGTAATCTTTATGAACGTCTGTTTCATTACTGGAAAATTCATTTTGATATTTACCCTTATCTGCGTATTTTTTTCTGTATAATTAAAAAGAAAAACAAGAGAAGCTATACACTTGATAACAACAGCTACTTGTAAAAAATACTAGTATACTCCTTTAGATAAGCATTTTTAGAGAAATTCCTCAAACTATTAGATTAGTTTTGGTTGAAAGTTTAACAACTATAAGTGAATGAACATTACAAAATGGCTACATGAATGGAAACAAAAAGAGGCCAACAGAAAGCAAACACTTTTCTCCAAAAGGAGCACTTGGATTGGAAAGGAATCTTAACCCCAAGGAAATCTTAATGCCTATTGATGACAATTTACATTTTTCCCTATCTTCTTATCGTGCTTCCATTTCATTTATTTCTCCTAATTGCTTGAGTTTTCCCTTATGTTACTTCACTCATGATCTCACAGATTCTTTTTGTTTTGTTTTATTTTTCCATCACCAGTTATCCCCTCTAAGCCCTCTTCCACCTCCTCCTGGCCCTCGCAGTCACCACACTATTGTCCATGTCTGCCTGAAATCTATGGGTCTGCCTAGCAGGTCAGATTGTTCATTAAATTCCACATATGAGTGAAATCATATGGTACTTGTCTTTCTCTGACTGGCTTATTTCACTTAACACAATTTCTCCAGGTCTTTCTACTTTTAGTCCCAGGAACATATTCAAAGTAGTGGTGAAATAAAGCTAGAATAGCTGTTTTATTCTAGAAAGATGCAGGATATTTTGTGACTTATTTTTCCCAATAAGTTTAATTTACCTCAAAGGATACATTTTGAAATGTTAATGGGTTTAATTTTGATTTTTCTCTTTTTTTTTGTCCCTTTATTTCTCCTATTGCTTAGTCTATTCTGCACTTACTAGTTCAAAAAAGGAACAGATGAGAACAAGAGCCATCTCAGCACTGACCTGCACAGACCCCAAATTAACCACTAATCCCCCCCACACACACACTCCATACTTATATCACCTGAGCATATAAAATAAAAAGCTCAAGGAAAGAGTTTAACATTTTTTATTTTTATCTCTATAGTAGAACAAAGTTAGTTGAGGTAAAGAAAAAAAAGTATAATTTATTCACATGCCTATTACTGATGGTGATTGCTGAGACTTCAGGTACTGGGTACTGTATCTCAGACTAGCTAAACAATGTGAAAAAAAACTGTGTGTGAGGAAATGGCCATGCTCCAATGGATAAATCAATGTATAGAAGAATCTGTAACCCTCAGAACTAACTGATAATAAGATGACATTAAAAAGAATTCTGAAAATAGTGGTGCTGAAAGAATACTAATGCTTTAAATCTATTAAAAAGTCACTAGTTGAGGATACAAGATGGTGACAGAGTAGAAAGATATTATACTCACCTCCTCCCAGGACTAAACTGGAATTGCAACTAAAATACAGAACAATCAACCAGAGAAACCAACCAAAGACCAGCTGAAGAGAGGTCTATAGCCAAGGATTTACAAAAGAAGCAACATTTACAAAAGAAAAGACTGGTAGGAAGGGTAGAGATACACAAAGGGCTGGCCCTGCTCCCAAGAAAAACAGCTGAGCTTCTGGTGGGATATCTTGACTGCAAAGGTTCCCTCAGAGAAAAGCAGGGTTTCAACCCAAAGCTGGACTCCTCAGCCCAGAGCACCAGAGCTGGGAAGAGACACCCACAATAATATCTGACTAGGAAAAGCAGTGGGGATTTGGCCTGCCCAGGAAAGACAGAAGTCTGCTGGAGATACAGGTGCCCTCTTAAAGGGCCAATACACAAAACCTTGTTCATAGCCCCTCACCTTGGGCTCTGGAGGAATGAGAACAAAGAGAGGGTGAGTGGGCTAGAGTCACATAAGGAGAGATTGGGGTTTGTGGTTCAGGGGAGAGGGCTCAAGAAACAGCCACCGGGATTGCTGTGTTGAGTACCACGCCCACAATGCAGATGCCATTTTTCTTGGTGGAGCATTCCTCTCCAAAAAGCATCAGCCTGGTGGAAAGCAATAGCCCCACCCACTGGACTCCCTGCCACACCACCTTGAGCAACTTGCACCCTGCTGAGGAGTCAGCTGGTGTGGGCCTCAGAATTTGCAATACTCATAATTACTAACAATTTCCCAGGTGATGGTGATGCTGTGTATCTAGAACAAGACTTTGAGAAGCAATGCCTTGGAGGATTGTTGTTACTCACCTAGTTGAAAATGTAGTACTTTCATGTCTGGGTAACAGAGAACAGGAAAGGAGAAGAAGAAAACATCTAATATTTAAAGGTTCAAACCTAGAAGTGTTTTTCATGACTTCTGTTTACCTTACACATCAATACACCGAACTACAGAGATCCTGGAAAATGTTGTATATGATTCTATAACTCTTAAATAAGGGGATAATGAGTTTTGGCAGTAAATCGCTATCTTTGCCATTATTCCATTTACTGAAAGTAAAACTGCATGAGCACAAAGTAAAAATATCCATTATATAAGAGCATATAAAAAACAAGCATGTTAAATCATTAAATTGGTTGCCTATGTGGGAAGAGAAATGTGTATCTATATATATAAAAGCCTAAGCGACCGGCCAACCATCCGACTGTTTGAGCATTTGACTGGTAGCTATGAAGTGCACTGACCACCAGGGGGCAGATGCTCAACTCAGGAGCAGAAACCACAGGCATGGAAACATGGAACAGACTGATGAATCTCAGAGGGAAGGGAGGAGGAGGGAGTGTGGGAAGAGATTATGCATACTAGAGGCCTGGTGCAGATTCGTGCATCGGTGGGGTCCCTCGGCCTGGTCTGCACCCTCTCGCAATCCTGGACCCCTCAGGAAATGTCAGAGAGCCAGTTTCAGCCCACCTGGCCTCTAGTATATATATAATCTTTCACAATTTATATCATGAGAACTAATAACTAAGTAAAATAATTAAGTCAACTCTCTGAATCTTTGGTTTAAAATATAAAATCAGTCATCCTACAGATATGTTTTTAATTTAATACTTAATTACTATAAAATTTGAAAATGTTTGCTATGAGCAAAATTATCAAACAAAGATTGAATTACTGATTATTCAGATAGGCTTGTTGGTTCAAATTGCAAAACATAAAGGTTATAATTACACTGCACTTTGTGGTAGAAACAACACAAGTCTGTTTTATTAGAGTTGATTCAAAGCCTAGAGGTTATACTTAAAAGCCACAGAAGATTTGACCATTTATCATCAATAAAACAATAAAAAAATGGTAATTGTCATTTCTTGAAAGCTTACAGTATGCCAAGTATCTGGCATTAAGAATTTAGTATGCATTCACTCCAATCTTTGAAATAACCCAATGGAATACATACTATTACAATCACCATTTTATTTATCAGGAAAGGGGGAGGTGAATTATACAAGATCACTAATTAGTAAAAGAGCCAGATTTGGATTTTGCACCAGTCTGCTTTCTGAGCCTGCACATTTATGCCACTATATTAAACCTTGTCTTTACAAAAGGAGAATATTGTTAACAGCTGGAACAATGAGGGAGCAACACACACACACACACACACACACACACACACACACACCTTGTCTTTACAAAAGGAGTACACATGAATACAGGAAAGTATTAGTACCTGGAAGGAAATAAGTGCTGTTTTGCTGTGCTCCTGTCAGAGAAAGGAAGGATAAGTTGCAGTCACAGAATGAATAAGAATACCTTTTATGTACTCCACAGTCTTAAAATAAATTCTGCAATTCTGTGATATAGTAAGTAGAGAGAATGGTTGCTTAAAACCAGTATAGTAAACTTTACTTAAATAATAGTATCTGTGTAAGTCAGATGTGGCTGAATGGCTTCATTGAATGTAAAATCCTGAAAATGAAGTCAAATTTGTCAGGGATGAATTACCAAGTACTGGCTTCTGTTTTCTATTTTCCATATTTTGAAGTAGAGGGAGTGTCCCATTTCTTCTGCTTAGGGAGAAATGAGGGTTATTTCATCCAGGGTTGGCAAACTATTTCACTCTGGCCAAATTCATCCACTGCCTAGATATATAAATAAAGTTTTATTGGACTACAACTACACCCAATATTTAGTAATTATCTGTGGCTGATTTCCTGCTACCATGGCATAGTTGAGTAACCTTCAGTGCGTAAATACTTACTATATAGCTCTTCAATCAGATCTCAGTGACACTATCATGGCCATCTGGATTGGGTTGAGAATGGGCAGGGGACCCAATTTGGACAATGAAGTAAAAGGAGGGGGGCATTCTGAGGGTGCATGGAAATAGCCCTTAAGCAACATGTAGTGGTTTGAATAGTATCACCCAAAATTAATGTCCTCCTGGGACCTCAAAATGTGGCCTTACTTAGATACAATGACTTTGAAGATGTAATTAGTTAAGAATCTCAAGAAGAATCCTACTGACTAGTAGGTTTTAAATCCAATAACTCATCCTATATAATAAACCCTAATATGCAAATTGACTGAACAGTGAAATGACTGGCAGGATGACCAGTCGCTATGATGCATACTGACCACCAGGGGGCAGACGCTCAATGCAGAAGCTGCCCCCTGGTGGTCAGTGCGCTCCCACAGGGGGAGCACTGTTCAGCCAGAAACCGGGCTCATGGCTGGCGAGCACAGTGGGGGTGGTGGGAGCCTCTCCCACTTCCACTGCAGGCAGGCAATAAGGAATGAGGAGTCCTGGACTGCAAGAGCCCTGGACTATGAGAAGGATGTCTGACTGCCAGGGGAATTGGGCCTAAGTCAGCAGGTGGACATCCCCCAAGGGGTCCCAGACTGGGAGAGGGCACAGGCTGGGCTGAGGGAGCCCCCCCACACCAGTGCATGGATTTCGTGCACCAGGCCTCTAGTGTCTTTATAAGAAGAGAGGACAAAGACACATGCAGAGGGCAGAAACTGTCAAAACAAAGATTGTACTGGTAAAAGTTAAATAGTCAATAAATATTTTATTAATAGGCATTGTGATAGGGGGAGAGATTAACCAAATAATTTATATACATATATGCATAACCCATGGACACAGACAATAGTGTGATGAAGACCTGGGGTGGGGCAGAATCTGGGAGCAGGAGGATAAGTGGGTGGGGGGAATAGGGGATATCTGTAATACTGTCAACAATAAAAATATATATTAAAAATGTAATAGATTTACTAAGAATCTAAAATTTGCTGGTGCTGTTACTATGACAGTGATTAAAGTGGTGCCTCTCCTATTGCCATTTAAATTATAAAGTCACTGCAGGTTCTACAAACAAAAGGCACTGTAGGTGTATGAAAGTAGACCTCTGTGGCTACAGCACTGTATTCACTTCAATGTTGCAATAATCAAGTCTGAATACAATGGCAAAGGCCATTCATCAATTTTTAGATGAAAAAGATGCTGGGAAAAAAAGCTAACACTTTCCACTATATAAGAAGTAAGCAAGTAACCTTAAAAAAGTAAGTAATAAATCAATGCCAATATAAACATACTTAAGAGGGGCAAATGAAGAACCTTACTTTTATAAAAAAGACTCACAATGTCAGACAAATTACATTGCCTGATTTCTATACTTATTAGAAGCTATAAAATCAAAAAGGTAGAAGAGACTAATATATAATTGATGAATAGATGAAACAAAGTAAATATAGAGTCCATATACTAGTATGATGCTTAACAAATGAGCCAAAGCAATCCAATGAGGAAAGGATGTTTTTCAACCAATGAAATATAGGATATCTCGATATCCTATACAAAACCCTCTTTACAAAACCCTCGATACAAACCCTCTTTGTATCCCATTTTCTGTGACAGATTTAAGTTAAAGTAAAGCAGAGGTCTAAGTGCAAAAGCTGAAACAATCAAACTTCAAAGGAAAACACAGAACATCATATTTTCATGGCAATAAGCAAGGATTCTTATTAGGGTTATAGAAAGCAATAGTTAAAAGAGAAAAGAACAGACACATTAGGCTTCATTAAAATAAAAAATAAAAATTTGCTTGTTATAATACCTAATTAATACAAAAACTTGTCAAGACAAAGTGGAGCAAAATATTCACAAAATAGTCTTTGACAAAGAACTCTATATTGATAATATACATAAAAATACAACTCAGTGACAAAAAGACACAGAACCCAATACAAAGACCTAATTATTAAACAGAAACTTCACAAAGGTCAAGCAAGAAGCACATGAAAAAGTTTTGAATATCTTTAATTATCAAACAAATGCAAATAAAAGCCACATTAAATACCAGCACATATTCAGCAGAAAATAATTTAAAAGACAACAGTAAATGTTGAGATTATGGAGCAACTGGGACTCCCTTTACTCTTCCTGAAATAATGCAATGGATTTAGTAGAAATGTAAAACTGTTATAGTTTCTTTGGGGAGAAAGTTCTATTAATTTCTTTGAAAAATAATCATATATATAGTCTACATTTCAGAAATTTCACTCCAAGGTATTCATTCACTATAAATGAAAACATATCTTCACAAGAAGATTGTATAAAATATTCAAAGCAACTTTATTCAAAAGAGCCAAAAAACCTGGAATCATCCCAAATATCAATCATAGAAGAATTGGTAAACATATTGGATTTATCTATAGATAAATGGATGGATAGATAGATATGCAATAAGGCATCTATAGTAAAACAGTAATATTAGAAACTTGGTGGTAGTTACATGGGTTTTATTGTAAAATTCCTTAATCTTTGCTGTATTTTATGTTTCCATAATAAAATATGGAAAAGGGGAGAAAAAGTTTCAACAGAAAAGTAGACTTGTTTGTCAAAGCCACTCATGTCAAGTTGCACACTCATTCAGACCACTCCCAAGGGTTTGCCTGTGTGTTGGGCAGATGAAGGGTAGGAACAAGTTTACTGTTAAACAGGACCAAAGGCTTCATAAAAAATCCATAGTGAAGGTCATAAAAGCAACTTAGAGTGCTGGGTGCTAGACAGAAATGGAAGAGGTCAATAAAGGAGATTAGGATGCAGGTCAACTCATATAATAAACTGAAGTTCCTGGAAGGTTAGAGAGGTCATTTGGAGGATGAAACAGATTAAATAACGATCAAGTGAGGTGGAACAAGAAATATAATTAAGCATGAGTCTCATGAAAATGTATTTATACCCACATTCAGTGTGAGGATCATATAGATTGTGCTTTCTCTCTCAAGGTTTAGGAAGATTCCTTAGGTGACCTGCTTGCCAGCAGGGCATTTGCTTTCACATTGGTGTGCTGAGTTCCTGTGTGAATTGCAATAAGTTTAGAGAGGCTGTATTGATTTTTATTAGTAAGATTATCTTCTCTGCTCAAAATCCACAAATTACTTCTATTTTACTCAGATATAAATGAGGATACTCAGTCAAAATCCTCAAAATGCCCGGTTTCTTTCTCACCTCATTTTCTACTATTTTTGCATTAACTTGCTACATTAAGTTTTTGTGTTTTTTGGAAACCTGCAAGCCCTACAATTCAATTGATAACAAAATACAAAATCCTAGAAGGTTTCATATTATTTAACCTAATAATATACACGTCACTAAAATTTTGTGCAAACCCATAGATGTACAACACCAAGAATGAACCCTAATATACACTATAGACTTAGTCAATGATGTATCATGTAAGTTTATCAATATTAACACAGGTACTACTCTGCTGGAGGATATTAACAATAGGGGGGTGCAACGCATGTGGAAGGCAAGAGGATATATAGAAAATATCTGATCTTTTGCTCAATTTTGCTATAAATGTAGAACTGCTCTTTAAAAAAAAATTCTCTTTTTAAAAAGTTAATCCAGGCTGGTGATTGAGCATCGACCTATGAACCAGGAGGTTATGGATTGATTCCCGGTCAGGGCACATGCCCAGGTTGCAGGCTTGATCCCCAGCATGGGGTGTGCAGGAGGCAGCCAATCAGTGATTCTCTCTCAACATTGATGTTTCTATATCTCTCTGCTTCTCCCTTCCTCTCTGAAATCAATAAAAATGTACTTAAACAAAAACAAAATAAAAACGTCAAAATCTTAGAATTGCCTTCCAAATCTATTTTCTTACTTTAAGATATGGAACACAATATTGATCACACTCAGCTCTCAATGAAGAAGAGGTGATGTTAAACATGAAAAACTTATGCATCAGTTGTTATGTTAAGATTTTTAATTAATTTCATCTTAAAATATCACTTAACTGAATTAACAATAAATAACTAGTATTATCATGACAAATGCAATTATAACTATTTGGTAACATTTGTTTAATTTAGGATTTAAATACTAAAGCTGAATTTTTCAAAAGAAGCTTTTATCCTTTTTAAAAATTCTCTTTCTCTGTACATAGCCATTGTACTTGAGAAAACAAGACTAAAACTGTAAAAGGTTTTAAAATTTACTTTGATTTCTAAGATTCATAGTTAATTCCCACAGTCAGAAACTGCAAGGTTGGCTGTTAGCTACTAACCAGGTGTTAGCTATTCATTTTTTTTTTCTGCCAAAAAGCTAGAAGCAATGAAATGAAATGTCTTTTTTAGTGAGAACACCTACAAATATCATCTCAGGGAGGAACTATAAAATTGGTAATCTATTTTTAAAAACTCAAATATCTTTGGGAATATTTTGGTGATATAACTTTCCATTTATACAAGTCAGAAATTTTCAGACTTGTTTTATGCTGTATTTGATATTAGATTAAGATATAGACATGTCCCAAATAATGCCACGTAACAATTAAATATAAAAGTTTAATTAAAAAATTAGTTTACTTGGAAGAAATGCTGTACAATGTATGAAAAGTTATATACTTCCTTAAACACTTCCAAAAATTTTGTGGTTATATATCAAGTAGCTTTGCTATGTAATTCTCAAATGTTAGTTACTCTCAGGGTATCAATATTGGAGATCAGAGAATGTCTTTGCAGACACTAAATGATGCCTTATAGCAAATCAGTTATTATAAGCAGAGAATTTAAATTTCCGCATGTTGAATTCTGACCTTTGTCCTTGCAGGCTTTAAGCTCTAAGTCCAACCAACAATGGTTACATTAAAATAACTCTTCTTTCTACAAAGCTCTATTTTTTAAACTGTTGTACCTAAATGAGAGTGAGAAACAGAATAAGTTACATTTGAATTTTTAGCTTATTGAAATTGGGAAATTTATCATTATCAATAATTATTAATAAGTATTATCAATTATTGGAGGGAAAATTAACATACTGTAATTTATAGGACTCACTATTTAGCATCTACTCTCAAGTCATTATCAAATGTAAAAAGTACTTGGTAATCTATACTAATAAAAGGGTAATATGCTAATTAGACCGGGAGACCTTCTGGACCTCCTTCTGGATAAAGCCGAGGCTGGGAGGGCCGAGGCAAGCCACCAAGGCTGGGAGGGCCGATCGCAGAGCCCTGGCAGGGTGGGCAGGGCCTCCCAGTGGGTGGGGATTAATGCTGGAGCCCAGGCCGGGTGGGAAACGCCGGCCTCTGCTCTGCCATTGATCCCAGGGCTCCAGGCAGGTGAACAGGACCTTCTTCTGCACAGTATTGATCACAGAGCCCTGGCAGGGTGGGCAGGGCAGGCAGGGCCTTCCTGTGGTCAGAGATTGATCGCATAGCGCAGACCGGTGGAAAGGACCTCCCTGTGGGTGGGGATTAGTGGTGGAGCCCAGGCTGGGTGGGAAATACCTGCCTCTGCTCTGCCATTGATCGCACAGCCCAGACCTGGTGGGCAGGCCTCCCTGTGGGCGGGGATCAATGGTGAGTCCAGGCCTGGTGGGAAATACCTGCCTCTGCTCTGCCATTGATTTCAGAGCCCCAGCTGGGTGGCCAGGACCTCCATCTGTGCAGCATTGATCACACAGCCCTGGCAGGGTGGGCAGACAGGCGGGGGGGGGGGGGGTTGGGGGGGGGGAGGCCA
>NW_005353753.1:2567396-2586847 GCF_000412655.1 Myotis brandtii
GGGTCCTGGATTACAAGACAGATGTCCGACTGCCGGTTTAGGCCCTGTGGGATCGGGCCTAAACCGGCAGTCGGACATCCCCCAAGGGGTCCCAGATTGGAGAGGGTGCAGGCCGGGCTGAGGGACACCCCGCTTCCCCGCCGTGCATAAATTTCATGCACCGGGCCACTAGTCCTATATAATAAAAGCCTAATATGCTAAGTGTCCGGTCAGCAGTTCTACCAATCAAAGAGTAATATGTTAATGATATGCTAAGGCTGCTCAACTGCTCGCTATGACATGCACTGACCACCAGGGAGCAGACACTCCAACTGGTAGGTTAGTTTGCTGCTGGGGTCTGGCTGATTGGAACTGAGCAAGAGGGCCCAGACACACCCTGGTGCCCTCCCATGGTCCCTTCCTGGCTGGTCAACCTCCTGAATCTCTCCCCAGCCCCAATTGTACACCAGTGTGGTCCCTCGGCCTGGCCTGTGCCCTCTCGCAATCCAGGACCCCTTGGGGGATGTCAGAGAGTTGGTTTCGGCTGGATCCTTCACATATAAGAAATATAATTGCCTTATTTCTCATTAAAGCAAACCCATTAGACTAGAGACTGTATATGTCTTCTGTAAAATTCTTTTTCTTCTTAAATAAATGAAGGTTTCTTTGATGAGTAATAACCTCTTTCCTTGACTCTATACTTCTGATAGTTGTATATAATAACACCAATAACATAAACTAATCATGAATGACTAAAGCACAAATATGCTTGTAAATCAAAGGCTAAAATCAACTAGTGACTAAAGTTGATTCAGTTAATGAGCTGAAAATAATAGAAACTGGAAAATTGCATATCTTTCCAGAAAGAATGCTAGAATGGAGTCAAGAGCATGTGTTAAGTTAGATCTGTTACTAAAATACTCATTGGAGGATCTAGATAGGGCTTTGGTATTTCAGCCAGTCTTTCTCTAGCTGATATAATTAATATAATTCCCCCACCCCCTTGGCCTGAAAGAGAACACCAAGGTATTAAATTAGCATGAGTGTACATCCAGTGCTGAACATTTTCCATGTTCCAGACCTAAATTTTATACAACCAGCTGGACCATTTAATTTGATATTCCAACAGAATGATAAAAGTGACAGGTATAAAATTGAATTTCTTACATTATTTATTCTCCCAAATAGTCCTCCTTCTGAATTCCCTTCCCTGCTGGTGCTAACACTATTATTTCTGTCACACAATTTTGAAACATCAAGTAATATCTGCCTGTCGTCTCCTAAGTTATCCATACACACTTAGTCATAAGTCCTATCTATTACCTTGTGCTTACATTATCGTAATATGCATAACAACTGCTTTCAAATTATATAGAATGCTGAGAGTATATTGAACTGAATAGTTATTCCTAAATTGCACCTAGAGTTAAAATGATTCTAGGGAACATCAATAGAAAAAAAAGGTGACAGTTATTCAGGCAACTTATTTATTCCCTACTTTCATTACCACCTTCTTCTGAAGCAGAAAACACATAGGTGTTCACATTTCTCTTCTCTCTCTCTCTCTCTCTCTCTCTCTCACACACACACACACACACACACACACACACAGACACATTCACTCTCACATATGCATAGAATCATTATCCAAAAGAGAACTCAACTTGTGATGTTTTATATTTATATATTCAACAAGTATAACACTTCCTACTAGGTGTTGTGCTAATACTAAGAATTTGAGCTCTTAATAGAAAAAAATTGATTCTGCCATTATAGAGCTAATTTCTTTCATGATCTAATAGGCAAAAAATAAATAAAGACAAATAATAATATTTCAATTTGAAACAATTTTTGAGTAAAACATACAATGGGCAGAGATAGATAATTATGTAGAGGGAGGGTGGTTCCTTTCACTATTGAAGCTCTTGGCAGAAGTAACATCTAGAATGAGACTTGAAAGGTAAAATGAAATAATCCAAGAGAAGATAAGGAAGAAGGAATCCATGCAAAAGAGCAAGTATGCAAAAGCTCCTACAATGGGTATGAACTTGATATGTAAAAAAATAAGAAGCTGAAATAAAAATAATATTGCTAGAGTGATTGTTCAAAGGGCGGGTATGTGGGTATATGTGTATGTCCATGTGTGTTTGTATAGAGGAAGGCAGTTGGTGCCTGCATGTATATCTTGCTGTTGTAACAAATACCACAAACTGTGTGGCTTAAAGAGAAATTTATTCCTCAAAATTCTGTAAGCCAGAAGTTAAAGACCAAGGGGTTGGCAGGGCTGATTTTATTTTGAGGACTCCACTTTGGTTTGTAGATATCCATTTTATCCTTGTGTCTCACATGGTTTTCCCTCTGTTAGTCTGTGTCCTAATTGCTTCTTATAAGGCCATCAGTCATATTGCTTTAGGGTCCAACCCTTATGACTTCATTTTACATTAATTACCTTTCTAATGGCCTTATCTTCAAATACAACCACATTATTAGGTAAAGGGAGTTAGGACTTCAAAATATGAATTGTGGGGGGGGAGTGCAATTCAGCCCAAATAGTATATATAGATATGCATATATTATGTGCATAAGTATGTTTACTGTGTGTATGTAGTAAGAAATATGTATATTTGAGTGTGTATATGTGAGTGTTTGCATATGTAGATGCAAGAGTAGGTATGTGTATGTGTATGTCTATGTGTGTCTGTGTATGTCTGTGTGTGTATGTGTACATATACCACCTTGGAATGGCAAAAAGTGTGATTGAAGAGACAAGTGGAATCTTGGTGATATAACACCAGAATTCCTATTTATAACGAGCTCTCAATGTGATTCTTATGCATGCTACTTTGGGAAAGCAATACAATTTTAGAGTAGTAGTAGAGGAGTAAGCATTTGATAGAGATAGGTGTTGTGGAACTTTATCCGATACTAGAGGCCTAGTGCATGAATTTGTGTACCAGTGGAGACCCTCGGCCTGGCCTGTGGGATCAGGCCGAAACCGGCCCTTCAACATCCCCTGAAGGGTTCCGACTTTTGAGAGGGTGCAGACCAGGCCAAGGGACCCCACTGGTGCACGATCGGGGCTGGGGAGGGACACAGGAGGTTGGCCAGGTGGGGAGGGCTCTAGGGTGCATCTGGCCCATCTTGCTCAGTCTTGATCAGCCAGACCCCAGCAGCAAGCTAACCTACTGGTCGGAGCGTCTGGCCCCTGGTGGTCAGTGCACATCATAGCAACTGGTCCACTGGTCGACTATCTGCCCCTTGGTGGTCAGTGCGTGTCATAGCGAGCAGTTGAATGGTCTTAACATATCATTAGCATATTACGCTTTGATTGGTTGAATGGCTGACCAAACATTTAGCATATTAGGCTTTTATTATATGGGACTAGGGACCCAGTGAAATTTGTGCACCTTGAAAAGGAACTGTGGGCTGAGAGGCTGCGGTAGGCACAGGGGCGGGTCTCAGCCCATCCTCCATCCCCTGGCGCTGGCAGCAGGTGCAAGTGGGGCTGGCTCCGGCAGCAGGTGTGAGCGCCAGGCAGGACCACAGTGCACGGGAGCAAAGAATTTTCAGTAACCACCAGAGGCTCGCCCCAATGACAGCGATCAGCGCCCTGCCTTGGTCTGGCACCCCCACTCACCTGCTCCACTATCCCGCCGCAGCCGATGCCCACCATGTCCCATACATGCCCCCTGGTGGTCAGCGTACATCATAGAGACTGGTTGTTCGGTTGTTCCAGTTGTTCTACCGTTTGGTCTATTTGCATATTAGCCTTTTATTATATAGGATTAGGGACAGTAGGAAGGAAATGGGCAATGGGGTACATAGGTTTTTAAGTTTGGTAGTGGCAATGCAGGAGATGCCCCTATATGCTGCCTTTTATTTTCAAAGTCAGTTATGCAATGCTGTTATCAGACATGGCAGAAGAAAGAGGAGGAATCTGAGGATTTTTCAGAATAGAGGATAAAATAGGAGATAGTATTTGGAGGTCTGTGAAAACACCTATAACTGAAAAAAGCATATGTTGAAAGTTGCTGTAAAATATTTGATGTCAATTTGACATAATAAATTGGCTTCTGAAACTAATAGTCACATTTGTGTTTTTCCTCCAGAAAATTCAAGGAAAGGAGACTGTGAGTGTTAGAGTTCATGAAGACTGAGGTTTCATGAATGAAGTAGAAAGAAAGAGAAACAAGGTAGTGACAGTATTTACAAAGAAGTAATAATAATAGTGGGCTGTGAGATTTCTGCCAGAAAAAAGGCAACTGCAGACAAGCTGATCTTGGAATTAACTTTGCAACCTCTCTCTCTACATCAGTAGTTTTGCTGTTATTATTTCTGAAATTATAATATATTAGTCTGCTCATATGCCTCCAGCGTCTCTTCCCAGATTTTACCGAAATTTTATGTTTCTTTATTCCATTACAAAATACCCCCAGGATTCACTCCACAGTGCTTTATTCTGGAATATGCTATGCACTCTACCACGGTACACATTTTTTCTTTCAAATTAATTTTGACACACACATACAGACACACATAAATTAGACCAACTTTCCTGATTATGAATGGCAATGTAACGAAAAGAAAATGTAAAATGTAAAAGGAAATAGAAATTAGGATAGCAAAAGAAAATAAAACACACATTCAAAAATATTAAAATGATAACATACACTTAACATTAGACTCCTTATTACTAAATTTTTGGCACTGTATAATACAGTCCTACAAAGTTGGTAATAATATTTTTATCCCTACTTTGTATTCAGATAAAGACGTGAGGGGTTAGAATGCAATTAATTTCCCAAAAGTTGCATACTCAGCAAATCACAGCATATATACCTTTTAAAACATCTAGATTTTTTTTTAAATATATTTTTTATTGATTTTTTACAGAGAGGAAGGGAGAGGGATAGAGAGCTAGAAACATCAGTGAGAGAGAAACATCGGTCAGCTTCCTCCTGCACACCCCCAACTGGGGATGTGCCTGCAACCAAGGTACATGCCCTTGACCGGAATCAAACCCAGGACCCTTCAGTCCGCAGGCCGACACTCTATCCACTGAGCCAAACCGGTTAGGGCAAAACATCTAGATTTTTAAAATCAGTATTTTCTATTACGTCTCAGTACCCACCCATATTAAAAAATGGAAATAAAAATAAACCCGTTTCTATCTTTATGTGATGCTACTTCAATATCCACACTTGCTTTTGTTTAGTATTTACAGTCTCTTGTTATCTTCTGGGCACATAAACTTAGTGTGTTTTATTCCCAGAAATGAATATGTCTTTTAAAGATACTTTAATGAAAAATTAATATTTCCCTGGCTTGCTTCCTCTGAGTGCTAAAAACAGCTATACTGTTTCTTAGTCATATATTTATACCCCGAACACTTCATTTTTGGAAGCTTTAATTGAGAAATTTATGATTGAAAACAAAAGGGACTGCTTCAGAATAACAACATCCTATGATATTATATGCAATCTATGATAAAGTAATCATTTCATTTAATGCAAATGATGTACAGCAAGACCGCTGCATATTGTTTTAATTCTCTCCATATAAACACATTTTAAAGAACCTCATCATTATCTATGTACTTATCTAGTCTAGAGTTCTCCATTTTGTTTTATTTCCTATGTGTCATCCACATCACTTTCCCTCAAGTCATTTTATTGTATTATAATTTGCAGCACACTCCTCAAAATCTGTCTGCTTATTTCTGCTCAGGCAAAGTAGTCAGGGACATTTTCTGTTTAAAATCCAAACTAAATCCACAGCTTAAATAATGATATTTGAAGGTTACTTCCTTTTAATAGAGCTTCCGAAGGATTTTCACTAGTTATCTGTCAATCACAGAATTACTTTCCTCTTGTGTTGTTGGTTTTTCCAAATTGGCTGTATATTTTTCCATTTTTAAAAGTTAAATGAAATTATTTCCCTATCAGGCTGAATCAAGGATGGCACAATGACTTCCCTGAATACTAACATTCATTCCTCTCCTCTGCCTCACCCTGCTGCTACTGCTGCTTCCTGCTCTTCTTCCTGTTCTCCTCCCCCTCCTCCCCCCCTCCTCCTTCTTATCCTCCTCCTCCTCCTCTTCTTTCTAATTTTAGACCATTTTATATGTACTCTCGGATGGCTTCATAATAATTAAATTTAGTGTTTCAATCAGGATTCAATTTGAGAAGCAGAATCATAAGAGCATAAGCAATGTAGATATATATTTATATTTTGCATTTGTTATACGGAATTGCCTTATGCAACTGTCAACGCTAAGCAATTCCAAAGTCCTTAGGAGAGGCAGTCAGGTTTTAGTCACAAGCAGGTTAAAACCCCTACAAGCAAGTCTGAAACCTGTGGTCCATAGGCAGCAGTCAGAAAGAAAGATTCACGGGGGAAGAAGAGCAATTGCAGAACCAGTGGCTATTTGGAGTCTTTCCCTATTGAAGGTCTAAGGCCTTTTTAAACTGACCTTTCTACTGGCTACTATATATAGTATATATAGACCAGCTGCCTCCTGCATGTCCCACACTGGGCATCAAACCTGCAACTCGGGCATGTTGCAAATTGAACCATGACCTCCTGGTTCATAGGTCTGCACTCAGCCACTGAGCCAGCCGGGCTTTATTGGCTATTTAAAACAGGCCCCTCTGACCAATGGATGCAAGACATGGGGGGAGGGAAGGTCAATGGGGGGAAAAAGGAGATATATGCACTACTATTTGTAATACTTTAAACAATACAGTAAAATTAAAATAAAAAGAAGAATAGCATATTTTAAAAGATAAGAAAACAACAACAACAACAACAGAAAAAACAGGCCCCTCTAGCACAATTTTCCTTTTGATTACCTTAAAGTCACTGATTAGGGATCCTAATCATATCTACAAAATCACTTCATAATAAGCACCTAGATCAGCAAAGGTTGAATAATAGGAAGAGTCATAAAATGAACCCTACACACTTGTGTCCTTCAACTTTCCTAGGAGAATGCCTGACCTAATTGGAATTATACTGGAAAAAGTTTTTCTAGGAACTGTAGTTCAGTCTAGACAATTTGCTATACCAAAAAAGCTATCACATCAAGAATTCAAAGTCCTAAAATTAAATTAAATTCCTCTTTAAAAAATATAGTATATTGAAATTGGGCCAAAGAACTATAAGTAGTTTTATTAATATTTACTTAAGAAACAACAAGTAAGCATTGAGAGCTGCATATGTAATACCCTCTCTCCCTTTCCTGCACTGTTTGCATATATGTTTTGCCTTATTACCTGGTCTTGGTCAATGAGAAGTAAAAAATAATAATGATTTTTGGAAGGTTCCTAAGAATATTATTGCTTTGCTTGATTTATTTAACACTGGATCTCATGGTTATTTTACCTTTGAACATAGTATGAAAGCAGGAGTTGAAAGAATTATTATGTGCCCATTGCAGGAAGTTTCTAAGAATTATAGAGATTTCAGCTTTGGAATTCCTAGGGTACTGGCCCTCCTGCTTATTTGAGAATGGCAAACCATATTTAAAATCTAATATAGCCAGGTTTTCTGTTACTTGCAGGTGAAACCCCAGGCAGAATTCACACCAAGTAGTTTAACTTTGGAATACATGCTTTTAGCAGCTATCCTAACCTCTTATATATTCATGAATATAGGAATATTTTATAATAAATCATTAACTACAAAAACAGATGATAGAACAGTATGATTTCTAGGAACTTATTTATACAAATGCATACTTGTATATTAGCAAATATGTGCATTTTATGCATGCATGAAAAGTATATTTAATTATATATTATTTCTTTAAAATAACTATGCATAATTTTTGAAACTCTCTTGAATTATTTTATTTTTAAATTGAATACATTAGAGTCACATTTTTGTTTATCTTTTTACTTGCATAAACTTTTGCAAGAAGAAATGTGTTCAAATAGTGTTTTAAACAAATGATAGCTTGTGTGGCTCTAATATTCTGGTTAATTTTATAACTGCATCACTAACACCATAATCGTTTGTGTAATTATAAGAAAACTAGATGCCCGATGCACAAAATTCGTGCAAGGGGCTCGGCCCTCACAGCCACGGTGGTTGCCTTGGCCCTTGTAGCCATGGCTTCCTCTGGAAGGTCATTTGGCTGTCTGGCCTAATTAGCATATTATGCTTTAATTACTATAGATTTGTGAGCAAGTTTAACTTTCTGAGAAATATAGTTTAATAAACAGCATGTTTGAGAAAATATTTTAGAAATAAACACTTAAAAACATTGGTGATCTAAAGTTACAAGTAATAATAGGTATTTGAGAGGTAATTATTAAAAGAAATATTGAGTAATTACATGAAAGTTTTTACATGAAAACCTACTGCCCTCCCCCCTCCCCTTACCCACCCTCCCCCCCTTAGTTGAAAGAGAAACTGAAGATAAGCTCTGTGCTCTAGTCTTCACTGTGGAAGAAACTCCTGTACATAGGAGTTTATAAATATTCTATGAATTTGTGATTAAATAAATGACACATTTTATATCAGTCATTACTTTCTTTTTATGGGTTATTTTTCATTAGATTGGGAAAATACAATCTATTTTGTACAGCCAAGAAATGTGAGGCATATCCTAACATTATTTATGGTCTCACACCTTTATTCCTGACCAAAATACCTGCAACCATTTCTTTCCTGTGGGAGTTCATACAGTATCACATCGGCCTACTTTCATTGCCATGCATTGTTGCCAAATCACCACTTCTCAACTGCATACATTATTTTGAAAGATGTCTTTCTTCTAATCACTATTCTCAATCCATAACATTTCAGTGGTACCTACTTAATCATAATCATTTCAGTATGTTAGTATTTCTGGAACATTTTGTTTCTTAGGTAGAAATTGTGTTATACAAACCATCAAAGGCAAAACAAAAAGAAATAAAATGAGTGTTTTCTGTCAATATTCCCATATTAATTCTGAGAAGTAGTTTCTTACTTATATTTAACTTGTATTCCTAATTATCTATTTCAGACTTGTAATGGAGCATTGATCCCCTTCCTCTTTGAATATAAATTTGATTAAATTGGTGATTTTACTAATATGTTTGATATAGTTTTCTCATGAGGTAATTTTTAAAAAAATATATTTTTATTGATATCAGAGAGGGAGAGAGAGGGAGAGAGAGATAGAAACATCAATGCTGAGAGAGAATCATTGATCGGCTGCCTCTTGCACACCCAACACTGGGGATTGAGCCCACAACCCAGGCATGTGCCCTTGACCAAAATCGAACCTAGGACCCTTCAGTCCACAGGCCAACACTCTATTCACTGAGCCAAACCAGCTAGGACTCATGAGGTAACTTTTTAAAATAAGACTTTATTTTTTTTTTTTCAGAGAGAAAGGGAGAGGGAGAGAGAGAGAAACATCAATGATGAAAAAGAATCATTGATTGGCCGTCTCCTACATCCCCCATACTGGGGATCAAACCCACAACCTGGGTATATGCCCGGACCAGGAATGGAATCGTGACCTCCTGGTTCACATAGGTCAATGCTCAACCACTGAGCCATGCTGGCTGGGCTCTCTTGAGGTAATTTTTTTTGGTAAAGAAACAATAAAATTCTTCTCTCTGATATCTAGCCATTCAATTCCTATGCCTCTCATCATTGTTCAAAGGCAAAATGCTTCAGCCATTAGAAAAAAAAATTGAAATAATCTCCCAAGTAATTATTTCCCCATATTCAATTTCAAAGTCATTGAAGATACATTCATATAAGAATCATAGAATACTCATTATATGCTTGCTAATTTCTTTGATAAGACTTCATTTTATATATAAAACTCTTTGTATCTGGTACAGGAGTGAGTCTTCAAACTCTATTATGATTTTCTTTTTATTGACCTAGTAATGGTATTCTTTACCTATGCTAGCCTTATTGATTCTTTGTAAAACTGAAAATAAACTAGATATATAGAGAAAACAAACAGAATCATCTTCAAACATGAGAAAAGATGGCTTCTTATCCATATGCTAATCTTAGCTAGTTTTGAGATCCTGAGTCTACTAACTAAAGAGGAGGCTGGGTCCCTTGAGAATAGATTCTACAATGTAATTGAAATAATATAAAATAAATTAAGGAGATATAATGTATAATAAAGAGAATTTAGTCAATAATATTGCAATAACTTTGGTGACAGATAGTTATTAGACTTGGTGATCACTTCATAAAGCATATAAGTGTAGAATTACTCTGTTGTACAGTGCACCTGAAACCAATATAGTATTGTATGTTATAATTAAAAAGAAATTAATTAAAAATAGATTTAAAAAGACAAAATAAAATAAACATTTTTCTAATTTTTTCCCTAAAAATGTATGCATTTACCAGCATTAGTATACACTGAGGAAATTATGAGGGCTGCTGGATACAGGATGTAATCTGACACTGATGACAGGGGATTTAAGATGTCATCAAGGTCCTTCAGTTAAAGTGAAGGCATAAAGAACTGGTGAAAATAAAATCTTGACCCAAGTCTGTCTCACAATTTTTCCAGTGAGTTCACAGACCTGTGATTTGTAATTTATAATAAAAATATATATCCAGTCTTCATTCTAGTTTCTAACACTGAGCTAAAACTCTTGAAATTTCTTCAGTGAGGAGAGCCATAAGGTGTATTTTGTTATATGTTAACTAGAGGCCCGGTGCATGAAATTCGTGCACGGCGGGGGCGGGTGGGGAGTTCCCCTTAGCCCAGCCTGCACCCTCTCCAATCCAGGACCCCTCAGGGGATGTCTGACTGCTGGTTTAGGCCCAATCCTGGGCCGCTGGCTCCTCACTGCTCACCTGACTGCCTGCCTGATTGCCCCTAACTGCACCCCTGCCAGCCTGGTCGCCCCACACATCCTGCTGCTTGGTTGTTTGTCACCCATCACTAACCCCCCTGCCAGACTGGTCACCCCACTCAGCCTGTTTGGTAGTCCATTTGGTTGTTTTGGTTGTGACAGTCGCTTAGGCTTTTATATAGATAGATGAGGTCTCTTTTGGAACACCAGAGAAACCAACCCAGGGATTAGAGGATTGGAACTTTCAGTTCTACCCCTGATATCAGGGGAATTGGGTGGGGCTGGTGATTGAAATTGATTACCTGTGGCTGCCAGTGATTTAATTGACCATATCTACATAATGGAACCTTTATAAAAACCCAAAAGATTAGAGTTCAGAGAGCTTCTGGGTTTGTGATCACTGGGAGATGTGGGAAGAGTGGCTTGCTAGAAGAGGACATGGAAGTTCTGCAGCTCTTTCCACATACTTTGCCCATGCATCTCTTCATCTGGCTGTTTATTCCTATGCTTTAATATCCTTTGTAATAAATTGGTAATCTAGTTAGTAAGCAGTTTCACTGAATTTTATGAGCTGTTCTAGCAATTTAATCAAACTCAAGGAGGGATTATGGAGGTTCCCTCCAATCTGTTGGTCATCTGACAGAAGCACTGATCACCTGGTCTTGTGACTGGCATTTGAAATTGGAGGGCTGGGCTTCAGACACATAAGATTGAACCCTTGTGGCATCTGATGCTATCTCCAGGTATTTAGTGTCAGAATTGAGTTGAATTGTAGAACTGCAACTGGTGTCCAGAGCATTGCTTGTTGAAATTGAAATTTACAACACTTAGGTTATTCCTAGTACTTGGGAACACAATTAGTATGATTATACCAGACAGCTGGCAGAACACTTGCACAGGTTCACTAATTTATATTGTAATAGCTTTTTCTGTTTTTGTTAGGAAGGAATAAGTGGCAGCTCTAGAACACCCTCTCCCCTCTTCCCTTGCTACATCACCCAAGGCAATAAACTAGAAGTCATACTATGTAGTCTTGGAAAAATGGCAGAGATTAAGGACACTGTCAAATACTTCAAAAAGATAGGATTCTTTGTTTTCATGTACCTGCTTTCATTCATTCATATGGTTCCCTCAGGAGAAAAAAAGTTGTAGTATGGTAGTTTATTCTACATTACCTTAAATTTAACTAAGTGACACATTCAATTCCATTTGTTTTGCCAGATGTCACATTTTAATTGGAACAGATCCACACAGCCTCTAGCAATTGCTTTGCAGCTATTAATCTAGTGAATGCATTCTTTTCGAACCCAATTAGTAAATAGGCTCAAAATCAATTTGCTTTTATGTGAAGAATGGCAATGCTGTATCAACTTCTTGTTTTTAGACTATATCAGTGCTCCTTCAGG
Source organism: Myotis brandtii (assembly GCF_000412655.1). Lineage (NCBI taxonomy): Eukaryota > Metazoa > Chordata > Mammalia > Chiroptera > Vespertilionidae > Myotis > Myotis brandtii. The sequence goes on from NW_005353753.1 coordinate 2,579,611, forward strand.
TCATTGTTAACTTGATAAGCTTGACACAAAGAACATCATGCTGACCCTATGTACTCTGTCACTCAAATACAGCTGCACAGATGAAATGTTGGGATGGCCATGAAAAGCCAAGCTGAATTTCTAGTTTAGGGATGGCATAATGTGGGATTGAGGCATTGCCCTCCAGGATTCAGTATATATTTTGACCAAGCAACCAATATCAGTGATTGTGTTCCTAACATGTAGCATATCCAAGTCTGGAAACAAAAGGATGATAAAGGTTTAGCACATTTCATTAATTGCTAGTGACCTCCTTGCCAATTTTGTGCTTTTACCCTCTGTATTATTAGACTCTGTTTTATTAGAGACTTTAATTTTTGAGCTTGGAATTAAGGGTCACACTTCCAAGGAACACACAAAGCATTCCAATGAACTGTACTATGTGACTATCATCTATTAGCCACTTCTGACCTCTCATCCCTGTGGATCAGCAAGCATGGAAAGGAGTTACTATACTTAATAGGGTCAACTGACACTGATTACTATGCCGGACTAGAGATGCTGATAAACAATAGTGTAGGCAGGATTATGCAAGAGAGAGAGAGAGAGAGAGAGAGAGAGAGAGAGAGAGAGAGTTCACTGGATAAAGTTTTGGGTTTCTATCCTACTAATAATTATAAGTGGGCAGAAAAATTGCATGAAATGTGGCCTAACAAAGATAAGGCAATTAAGGATTTGGTTTCTTCCTACTAGGTAAGAAATACAAACCAACTAAAATGCTGCATGAGAGAAAAAGAGACTTAGGATGGATGGTTGAGGAAGAAAAGATGGAGTAACAGTTCTGAATTTAGGACTGGCTACAGCAGTGGGAATCATAGCTGGTTGAAAGAGACTATGAGGCAAAATGAATTTGTATTTAGCTTTGCAGGAAAGTAATGAAAATATGTGGTCTTCACAAAAATAGAGACCCGTTTATAGAGTGGGTGCTGCATATTGGAAGAGAGTGAGGGTCACTTTCTGTTGCCAGTGTGGACTATATCAGCAACTCTTATGTACCATCACAGGTCTTCTTGAAATTGTGTCATCCCAGCCATGATAAATGACCTTGTTTGTGCATAACCATCACTTGCACACATTTTAGTGGCAATGCTAGGTTTTCTCTTAGGCACAGAGTCATAGATACCATGGAACTTTCATTTTGCTTGTGCATGTGTGACAACAACTTCAGGGAAGTTAATATCTCATAGAAAAAATGTTTGATCCAATGTAGCACTGGAGCCAAAAGATAAATTATTTCTCTTTCTTATCTTGGAAAAAGTTTCCAAAAATTAATATAGCTTCCTAGGTAAAACTTCTGAGAAGTTGAGTAATAAGTTACACTAGCTAAAAGGTGGTAGCTAACTCAATATGCACCGCCAAAATTGCTCTTCTTCTTTCTCAGTCTTATTACCTTTTTCAATCAATATTGCATTCTTAGGTTTGTACCTCTTCATAAATTATCAACTTATAAGATTTTCCTCAGACTGTATTTTTTTAGGGAATCCACTCTCAAACAAATATATATAAGGTAGACCAGGTTTTTTTTTTTAGTCTCACATACATTTTTCAGGTTTTATATATCCTTACTCTCTGCTTTCATTCCCCAACCCCCGCCTCCCCCCCCCCAAAGCTATTTAGAGAACCTTAAACTTTATCTTATTTGTCATAATCCTATCTATTCTTCAAGGTCCTAAAGGATTCCTTTTCTGATCTTCTTTATTATTTCAAAAATTGTTTCAGAATCTCTTTTAAAAAATGTATAAATTGTATTAGTATCCTATATTTTAATCTATAGTTTAAGTTTATTAAAGCTAAGGGTAATTTCTACCTATCACATACCTTACATACCTATTACAGTCTTGTAAAAGTACATTGTAAATGTTTATTTTGATGCTGTTAATCTATTTTTTCTCTCTCTATGTAGTATTTCTTTTTCACTCTTCCCATCCTATTTCAATAAGGTAGCCAGGCCTCTGATGCTTTCTTACTGCCAAGCATATTAAGGTATCAAGACTTAAACCTTTTGTATAACCCACCTTCTTGCATTTTTCCCCTTTAATTCTCATTGTGTGGGGCATTATCCATAAAATAAGACATTGTCTTCAGCATTTTTTCTTGACATGTTAGAGTAGCAGGAAACAAGGTAGATTTCGACCTTTCCTTTTTCTTGATGGGTTATTGAGATCAGATAAGTTTGTGATATTATTGACTCATGCTATGATTTATAGGTAGTATTCACATCCTAAGGAGGTAGCAAGGCCTCTGAGGAGAATGGTTGCATAATGCATCCAGATAGGCTGGACATTGAGCTTTAGGGAAAATGGGATCAATCAAAAATGTTTTGGTTAATTGTCCCAAAGAAACAGTACTTTCTGAATTATTGCACAGGTCCTAGGGAGGTCAAAGGAGCTCTAATAGAAACATTGAGTTCTCTAGCAAGCATGCAAGATTGAAGTTCAAAGTGAAGTTTATTAGATTAAATTAAAAAATATCATTCAACATTAATATGTCCCTCAGCTTATGAAATGAGATTCATGCCCATAAGACTCAAAATAGACAATGAATTGGTCATATACTTCAATTATTAATGTGAGCAATCATTTTGCTTTGTCTCTTCCCCATGGGCTATTTTTTTAAGCAACTTCAACTAAGTTATTTTATTGCTACAAGACTGAATAATGTGGAATCTTTTCAGTCTGCCTTCTTTAAGCACCAAGTTCTTCTTTCTTCCTAAAAATGTGTATTTACTTTTGTCCTATTCTTAACTACTATATTTGTATCCAGCCAGGTCATGTAAGTCTATTTGCCATAGTTATAAGTTAAACCATGATTAATAAGGTTATTTACCATCTTCCATATCCCCTGTTATTAGCACCATAAAATTTAGTCAGAAGCAGTCATATATTTTTCCTTATTTGTCACTTCTCTTTATTGGTTATTTATTCTACCAATCTCTTTTTCAGTACAAGAAGCCATATAGCTAATATGTACACAAAGAATACTTTCTACCAGCATTGACAATTTTTTTTCAAAATAATATACCAAACTATGTTTAGTTGCTGCATCTCATTTTAATAAATTTTTTACAATTAGGCAGATTTGTTTAAAGGCAGAATATATCATTATCTCTAGAATTTACACTATAGTTACTTAATATTCACAATTTAAAATAGAGAAACAAAGAGGAAAGTGTCATTTATGAGATTGAAAATTTGAAATCAATACAATTTTAAGTTTATAGAATGTATATGGAAACAATATAATGCCAAAATACTATAGTTCCATTTTGAGATTTCTTATGGGTTTGGTTGATCTTAATTCACCCATGTTGAACATATTTTTAAGTTGTTGAGAAGTCAGGCTGTGAGAATGAAGGCAAGTGTCAGGAGCTATACAATTTTATAAATGACATCATTGGGAAAATCAACACTAGCATCCCATAAGTACCTTGCATTAGTTATCTATTTCTGCATGATATATTACCCTAAAAATTAGTAGCTTAAAGCACCAAACATTGTTATGTCATAGTTTCTGTGTATCAGGAACCTGGGCAAAGCTTAGCAGAGTGTCTTATGCTCAAGTTCTCACATAAGATTGTGCTCAAACTGGTGGCCAAGGCTACTGTCTCACCTAAAGTCTGGACTGGAAGATGACCTACTTCCAGGTTCCTTTCAAGGTCGTTCACAATTTTAGTCCTTGTGAGCTGTTTAATTGAGGTCCTCATTTCCTCCCTGGCTATTGGAGGGATGCTTCCTAAAGTCCTTACTATGTGGGCCTATCTATAAGGCTTCCCTTAGAGAAAGTGTGTGTGTGTGTGTGTGTGTGTGTGTGTGTGTGTGTGTGTGTTATACATTTTTTAAATGAAATGACATTGTTTAATATCCAAAGAGAATATTTTCGTACAACTTTTTAACATCTTTTGGAACTTTAGAGTTTAAAGGAGATTAGTGATAATAATATAACTGTTGGAAATATTAGAAATTTATAAGAGTTCTGAAATAATATATTGGGTTGTAAAAGATAAGTCATAGTTCTATTTTACTCTACCATTTTCATTAAGAAAGAGTAAACACCTACTACTGCCATATTTATGTATGCGAAATTCTGCAATCTGTGCATGTATAGATTATCTAGCAAAAGAACTTCTATAATTCTTTTCACCTTTGGAAACATGTTTATCCTTTGCTAATTAATCACTGCAATATAGCTCCTTGAGACTATAAAGGATTTTGGAAACACTTTTAGATTAAACAAATTGCATCATAAATTTCACATAAGAGGTTTTACTAAACTTTGTTGAGTGAGTTACTAAAGGAATACTCAGTGGAGTTTATTAGTATGGCCTTACAATCTGCAATTTATCTCAGTACAACTCTTTATGTAAAACAGTCATTTTAACTTGTTTTTTTTTTCATATGATGAGGTGAAGTCAAATTAATTATTTTCTGTTCTTTCTATAGTCACAGTTATTTATTCTGTGGAAAATTTGGGACTGAAGCCTAATTATGAATAATTATTTGAACATAAACTGGCTAAACAAATTAATTTTTCTGAACCATTACACACATGCCAGCTATTTAAAATAAATATTAATAAATTAAGAATCTGAAAAACAAATACATTTTTAAAATTATTATTATACTCATTGTGCTATAGGAACATGTACTGGCATTTAAGCAAGGATTCTGCAGCCAAATTATCTCTGAACTAAAGTGTTTGGTGCCTGTCTAATGCTCTTTGCCAAAGTTCTCTAATTTTCTGTGCAAATGAGCCATGGTGAATTATGTAGTTTTAATGCTTTGTTTGCATTTATAAAAACATGAACAGTCTCTTAAAATATATTAGATGCCTTAACTGAGGGGAAAAGAACACATGCTCTTAAATTTATTTATTAGTGCTGGTGAAATCAAATTTTAACATCTATTGACTATAGTGGTGCTTTGGGGGATCTGAACGTAATATTTTTTTCCACAAGGAGCTTCTGTTTTTAGTTAACATAAGTTTGTTTAAGACTAAGACATATGAATTTATGAAAAAGTAATATAATGATTTTCCCCGCACTCAACGACATGCTTAGAGAAAGGAAGGGAGAGAGAGAAAGAGAGAGGAAATAGAAACATCTATTTTTTGCTTTCTATACATGTGCTGACTGGGGATTGAACCTGCAACCTGCAATCTGAATATGTGCTCTGACCAGGAATCGAACCAGCAAACTTTTGGTGCATAGGACGATGCTCAACCAATTGAGCCACTGGCTAGGGCATAATGGTATTTTAATATGAAATAATCAACTATAATACATTTGTTGATAGGAAACTATTTTCAGTAATGTTCATATTGCTTATCAGGGAGCATATAATTTTTATCATATGCTTACCACTGTTTGGTCTATGGAGAATGAAACCTTGAGGATCCTGTGCCTTGTCCTTAGGCTAACTTAAGGCTATAGTATAAACACTAAATTATCTGCTCCCCATACTCATTCATCTTTTCTCCTCCCCCCCTATCCACCAGGCCTGTTAATGTTCCAGATTTCATATAAAACTTGAATTTCTAACTTGTTATGTTTCAATGCTCTCATATTCTAATAATAAAAAAGTAAGAATGTGATCCATCATTTGTAAAATTTTAAAACAGCAAATGAATAAACCCAATTCAAGTACAAAAAAAATTGCTGCTAATGTCCACTCAAACCGTAATATCTTTGAGATAATAACCAAGACTTTTGTGTAGGTTTCATTCACCAGGCCTATCACTATTCATGACAGCTAGAAGTCACGCTGTATAGATTTAGCATTTAAGTTGTTGAGAATATACACTCCACTCAAAATGCTACACAGTCCCTTTGTAGAAGTTGAGGTTAATGTTGTGAATCTAAACAAAAAGGATGAGATTGGCCTGTTTTGGTAGTTTGTTTTCAACCATCCTGTTTGCCTTGATGATGTGATGCCTGCCTGCCTTCCTCCCCACAGTAGATACAAAGCTTTCAGATCTTTCTCCTCCCCACCCCTAGATAATCATAAAAATTTGTTCTGATCTATTGTCAAGGTAAAACTTTAAAACATCAAATGTCTCAGTGATGACTTTATTTTTTCTTTGTTTTTCCCCCCTACTTTTTAAAATGTTTTTATTTTTTATTTTTATCTTTAATGGTGATTATTTAATATGTGTTACCTAACCAGAATATTTGCATTCCAGAAATGTAGTGGTATTAAGCAAATATGTTTACAAAAAGAGTCTTGTCTTCTAATGGTACACATTCAAATTATGATACGTGGCTTGGAGAAGTGCCACTCAAATTACATTAGAATCTTGAGGGCTATATTCCTCCTTTCCAAAATGCCTATTTTATACACACATAGTTACAATTATTATTATAACAGCGCAGATAAGGTATTGAGGTAGCCTTTGAGGTATGTCTGAAAACTAATCTGCACTCTGACATTTCAAAATGCAATTTTGTATTATAATCCAGTTTCGTCCATTGATAAGACCTGCTCTCTGACTTTGGATCCGGCCCTGGGGTTAGCTGTTGCCACAGGCTTTGCTTTCTTCTGTTGATGTCAAGTAAACTTCAATACTCTGTTTCTTTTGCCCCAAAGTGAAGCAAAAACTACCTCACTGAGACCTTTACTCCTCATTAGCTTTCCCATGAGCAAGCGTCTACCCCTGGTTTCCACATTTGAATGATAATCCAGTGAGATCCACTTGTTATCAGCTATCCCCCAAGATTCCCCTGGAGATGACATGGTAGGGAGCAGTGTGCTCCAGGATTACAGCATTTTACTCCTCAGGAAAAGCATCCTAGCCTTCTCCTCATACTGACATTTAAAATAGACATCAGCCACCCCTGCAGAAGCTGTAGACACCCACTCCAGTCCTCTCTGCTTGCCTCTCTGGATCACAGAAGCATGCGGTCATCCTTCCACTCTGTGATAAGTTTAATGGGCATGTGCCAATGTCAGGTCACTAGCCCATGAGCCCTATCATCCTATAACATTTCTTCCCGAATAGTGCAATCATCAACAATTTTATTCCCAGGCTTCTGAGTGGCATATTGAAATCTATTTGAGGCCATGTGCTCTACATACCTATTTTTCAAACCAGACAATCCTAGTGCTTTAGCATCTGAGATTTTACTGAATCATGTGAAAATCCTGGAGAGCTATGATACACATGTTTTTATTCTATGATACTTTGAAATTGTATATATATATAT
>NW_005353753.1:2587068-2606032 GCF_000412655.1 Myotis brandtii
GAGTAATATGCAAATTGTCCCCTCTACTGGGAGTTTGACTAGAGTTCAACCTGGGGGTGGGGCCAGCCTGCCAATTGCACACAGCCCCTCCCCCCAGCTGGCCCGGCCTGATCAGCCCCCTATTGGGGCAGGCCAGCCAGACCCCCACCCTTGCACAAATTCATGCACCAGGCTTCTAGTATATATACTTATGTTTAATGATAGAAAAATATAAATGGTAAATAACTGTTATCCCCACCAAAGATGGGAAGAGGACAGAGAAGTATATTGGGAAGAATTTAGGAATTAAACGGAACTTTTTAAAATGCAGCTCATCTTGAGCCAATTATTTAAACCATCTGAGTTTTAATTTCCTCATCAATATATCAGGAGAATTATTCCTCCCTTACAGAGTTGTTAAAGAAGCTGATTTATGTAAAAAGCACAGTAGAAGAGTGGTTTTGGGAGGATAACAACATATTTTCTACTTTTTCTTCCACATTCCCTAGATTATTGTCATGATAATGTCACTGTTTAGGCTTCTTGACAGTGGGTATGGCCCCTGTGCTGATTATTGGTAGACATATTTCTGAGCATTCAGAAGGTGTGCTCAGCTAGCCTGCTACCTTAGACTTTGATGCTTGTTTTCCTGAGGAAGATTTCTCTCCCTTCCTCTCTCTCCCTCTGGATTAACTAGAAAACCACAACATTTTTTTTTTCATTTTTAGTTTTCTCTTCAAGTCTTAAGAAATAACTTCCTATTCTACCTCACAGCAAACACTGACATTTAGAAAGCTAAAACCATTACCTGTCACTCTTTTCTCTCCCTCCACACGTTCTGAAACAAGTCCAGATCCATTTACTTGTAAGTAACAGATGCTTTCTTTATTTGCTCGCCCCACCACCCTGCCTGTATTTGATCTCCTTCTCTCTGAGGAAGGAAGCATAACTTCCAGGCAGACCATGGAAAACCTCTGCACATCTGTTTCTGCCTGTTTTCTTACTTGGTAAAGAATCTTTTGAAAGATTTATGCTATACCTTACCAAAAGCAGGACATTCTGATAGGGCTTATTTTAAGTTACTGGCAACTTTACATATATAAGAAAAATAATTTAAAAATGTAAATTGCCATTAGATCATATTTTTTAAACATGAAAAGTATCCCTTAGTGACTTATTCTCAAACTTGTACTTTAGAAAAATGTTTTCTCATAACTAAAATCTCTCAAATCATTTGTGTTTAGTTCTTCTGAGAGTTTGGATAAATAATCATCTATTTAAGACAAACACAAGCAAATATTGGCCATAAGGTTTAATGGAAGCTCAATCTTACTCTGATTTTTTTCACACTTGTTTTCTGGCATTTTAGTTGTCTTTACAGAGAGGTAAAGAATAACAATTTTTATCATTATTACTGACCTGTAGTGATTCACATATATAGTTATAACATTTTAAAGCACTTCGTAAATTAACTATTCTATTTTATAACCACAATGTGAGAAAGAATGGCTTGAAAACATACATTAAGAAGGTACCATCAATGCTATTGTAAATGCTCTATATACTTAGTATTTTCTAAGCGTAATATACATTGAATGTTGCCTGATTTGTAAAGCCACCTAGAAAACATATAAAAAAAGTATAATCTTCTGTACAATGAATTGAGTTAATAGGGGAACAAATACAAGTTTTGAAATGTTCACGCAATTCACTTTTGCAGTAATAACATTTGTGAATTCATGGCAGGCAATATGTGCCCTAGCTCATGCATCTATTTGTTAGCAATGAAGTTTGTGTGTTATATTAGTATAGATCTCAAATTGGTAAATTTGATATACCAGCATGGAAACATCTTGGCTTCATTTAATCCAGTGGAATAAGAAAGTGATTCTAAAGTAGCACTTCATCAAAATGGCCACTTTCTTTTTATCAAAGGCAAGACTTCTTTATTCGTGTCTATCAGGAAAGGGTTCAAATACTCACAAGATAACAGTTAGCTTTTATAGTTTTGTGGGGTTTTTTTTGGCCTCTTTTAAATTAGTAGATGGATAAGACACTTGTAATTTGTGAAAGACTATAATTATGAGTTCAAACTGAGCTTTGACATGTTTTCTGGCATGCTTTTTACAATCTATGATAGTTTTAAAGAGGGTTATATTATAATGAAATATGCTGATATAAATAATGCATATTTATTGATTGAATTCACATTAAAATGCAAATACAAAAATATATGTATTTGTGGCCTGAAATAACACTGGAACATAGTAGCTTCTTTATCACATAATCAGCGATTTTATATTTTTCTACTATAAATAAGCCATTGTGAACTATTAGAAAAATATATGTACTAGCCCACATTAGTTGCTAAAGAAAGCATTACTGGAAGGATGGATAGATAAATGGGTCATTGGGTGGATGAATCACTGGATGGATAGACTAATGAATAGAAAGATAAGTGGCATAGTAACTTAGTAGATTTTAGGGGAAAAATAATGAAAGAAATACTTGCCCTGTCAGTGTGGCTCAGTGGTTGGGCATTGTTCCAAGCACCAAAATGTTGCTGGTTTGATTCCTGGGGAGTGGAAGAGGCATCCAATCGAAGTTTTGCTCTCATATCCATGTTTCTCTCTCTCTTTCTTCCTGCTCTCTCTCTAAAACAATCAATAAAAACATCTTTAAAAATCAGAAATACTCAAAGTTTGTTTTTCAAGCTTAAGCTATCTGGAAGACACATTTTTTTCTAAGAATATGTGTATCATTGCATTTTATTATTATTGTGAAAATAATCAAGAATATTTGATATCTCATAAAATTTTCATTTGTAAAATTTAAAAAAAATAGTTTTATCCAGGCATGTATGCATAGCCCATGGATACAGACAACAGTGTGGTGAAGGCCTGGGAAGGGCAGGTGCATGGTAGAGGGGGTCAATGGGAGAAAACACAAAGGGGACATCTATTACACTTTCCTTTTAAATATATTTTTATTTATTTCATAGAGGAGGAGAGAAAGAGAGAGAGAGAGAGAGAGAGAGGGAGAGAGAGAGAGAGAGAGAGAGAGAGAAACATCAATGATGAGAATCATCCATGCCCCAGTTCCTATATGCCTCTGACTGAGATCGAGCTGCAACCCTTGTATGTGTCCTGACTGAGGATGGACCTGTGATCTTCTGGTTCACAGGTTGATGCTCAATCACTGAGCCATGCCGGCCAGGCAACACTTTCAACAATAAAGATAAATTAAAATAAAATAAAATAAAATAATAAAATAGCTTTATCATGAAGAAAAAACACTTGGGCAAGAAAAAGATTATGATGACAAATCTCATTCTACGAAGTCTATTTGCTAATTCTAAGAATTGGTCTGATTTAAGTTGCATTCCCTCAAAATTAGTCTTAAAAAAGGATTCTAAAGCAAGTGTTTTCTTTGGGGTGTAATCCCAGAAAAATTCGAGTACAAGAGAGGGATCCTGAGATCAGAAAAAACAGAAGCCAATAGAGCAGTGGTTCTCAACCTTCTGGTCCTTTAAATACAGTTCTTCATATTGTGACCCAACCATAAAATTATTTTCGTTGCTACTTCATAACTGTAATGTTGCTACTGTTATGAATCATAATGTAAATATCTGATATGCAGGATGGTCTTAGGTGACCCCTGTGAAAGAGTCGTTCGACCGCCAAAGGGGTCACGACCCACAGGTTGAGAACCGCTGCGATAGAGGGACTGTGGTTGAACAAGTTTCTTCAGTAGACAACTGGAGTTTAATCCTGCTGTGAACTTTGCTACCCATGTAAAGAACACAATTTCCAGAACCTGACCATCAAATGAGCTGACAAATCTACCCTCACTCCTGTCATGTAATGATTGGGGGCTGTTGCTAGGAGAGAACATCCCTTAGCTAGCACTCCAGACATCCACTTTTGTGGAGCAACACCAGTGGGCAGAGTTGTGAGTGCTGTGGGTTGGGGGCTGAACTGGAATGCATAGTACTACTATGTAATGTGGGGATCTCAGTAGAGCATGGATAGCAGCTGTTACATCACACTCCTTTCTCATTTGGAAATTGAGACAGGCCATTGTGTGCAAAAAGAATCATTTATTCATTAATTGAGTATTTAATAAATATCTACCGTGTGTCTCTTCAATTTTGTTAAGCCCTGGAAGTACAATAGTGAGCAAGAGAAGATACGGTTCCAGACCTCATTGAACTTTCAGTCTAGTGGGCAAGATAAACATACACGGGACTTCTTAAATAAGTACTATTTTACAACTGTAATAGTTGCTAAGAAGTACTACATGGTGTTATGAGAACATAATAACTGGAAATTTGTGCTAGTGTTGTTCAGCCATGAAATAAAAATGTTACACAAAATGGTAAAATGTGAATTGTCAAGATGATTCGATGATTCATGTTTTATCCTCTGTAGCACATAATTTTATTATCTTGTTTATGGATTATATTAGAAAGTACTGTTTTTTCCATTCTCATCAAGACAAAGTTATCTACACATTGCTGGCTGGTTGTGAGGCCTTAACATGAACAGAGGTGACTGAGAAGACCTAGCAGAAAACAAAAGCTGAGACATAGTTTTAATTTGCCGGTACTTAAAGTCATTCCTCAATCCATCAGCAAAGGAAGGGAGGCTTACTGATCGAATGGGTTTAAGAACTTCTGACCAACTATTGGGTTACCACCACTAAACTATGATAATCTAAGTGCAACTTCTAGGGTTCTATTCTTAAAAATACAAAAATAAAAAGAGAGAGTGAGAGGGACATATACCATAGAATCAGGCCAGACAAATCAATGAACAAGCAAACAGCAACAACAACCTCTGAGATGATAGATCTGTGTCCAGAGTGGTTAGAATATAATATCAAAAATATCCAATTTTCAGCCAATAATTACAAAATATACAAAGAAACGAGAAGCATGATTCCTACAAAGACAAAGGGACTATAATGCTGATCTTAACAGAAAAAAAAAATTTCAATGTAGCTGTTACAACTATGTTAAAAGATCTAAAGAAAACTATATTTAAAGAACTAATCAATTAAAAGATAGATCGATACAAATTAACCAAAGAGGGAAAAGATAAAATAATTTTAAAAATAAGTGTTACTAGAGAAAAACAGGTACATTTTGTAATCACCCTGCACATGTCAACTAATCAAGAAGATAAAACAAGTATCAACATATTCACATGTAGCAACAGATCCATAAAATATAGTAAGCAAAAACAAAATGTAAGCAAGAAACAGACAACTCAACTCTAATAGTTAGACATTTCAATACACCTTCTGGGAGTTTATACAAACCTGGAAGATAATCAGCAAGCATATGGAAGCCTCAGACAAATTTGACCCAGCTCAAATCTCAGCAACACTGCACTCAACACAGCATACCACATAACATTTCCAATGGAGCAGCTGATGTTCTCCAAGATACCCAAGATGGACCATAAACTTAAACATTTTAATATATATATATTAAAATCATAAACAATGTATATATTTTTGTTGGTTGCTTTTTTGTTGATTTTGTTGTTATTTTCATTTTACATTTGGCTGTTAGAAGTCTGTATCATTGGACTAGGGACCTACCCACCAGGATGGTAGAGAAGACACCCTTCAGCATGGGGGGATGGTGAACGCTGAGGAGCTTTCACATGCCAGCTGATAGAACCCAGGAAGTTTTTATTAGCTTCTGCAGAAAGTCATTCAGTCCACCCTCTTCTGGATTACCTCCACCTATACCTACTAGAGGAACACAGGATTGCTCCCTTGGGGTTGTATATAAGATTTGATTATTTACCCATGGTGAAACATTTTGAATGCAAAACAGGAACCTCTTATGATGTGCTTGTACTAAATGTGTAGCCATGGGAATTAAAAAAGGAAGTAAGAAATAGTACATTTCTATAAGGTATAATGAGCAGTTTTGATATTGATTATTTTGGGGGAGAGTTTAAGGTAATATACAGAACATAGCAAATACAAAGTTATGGGCCCAGGCAACTTGGAGAAAGAAAGAATGATCTGCAGCTTGAAAGTCAGATACATTTTTATGAAAGCTCATGTATGCAGTAAGAGTCAAAAGTGAGTCAAGCTCATTAGGGATTAGGAATCACAGTATCCTTCACTATAAACTTCCCCTGTTGAACCCTTTACTTAATCTCAAAAAAATATATTTTAAAAATAAAAAATAGTAAGAAATTAACAACTACTAAAACTGGATTTTCTAATGTATATGTATGGGAATTGACCAAATAAGAAATCACAAGAGACATTAGAAAATAATTTGAGCTAAATGAAAGAAAAACAAAAGTGTATTCATACTAACAAGTTGTAGCTTAAAAAAGGTATTTAAATAAAATTTGCATATCAAACACACAGGTACATATATTAAAAAAGAAAAATATAAAATTAATTTCCTAAGCCTCCAGCTTTAAGAAACTATGAAAAGAAGACAAATCTATATCTAAATCCAGGAGAAGAGAGCAAATAATAAATATCTGAGTAAAAACCATTAATGCAACAAACCAGGATAATTAAGAAAATCAAAGAAACCAAAATCAGAACAAAATTCATAAACTCGGAACTAGTCTGACAAAAAATAAAACCGAAGACATAAATTACATAAATGAGGCTTTGAAAGAGGCTGTTGGTATTGACACAATAGAAATTAAAATGATTTTAATGCAACACATTGAATGAATGTATAGCAACAAATTATACAAGTTATAAAATGGGAAAATACTTGTAAACACAAAAATTAACAATACTTTATTAAAATCGAAAATATTAATAGCCCTAAACCCAATAAAGAAATATAATTAAATAGAGGCCCAATACAAGAAATTTGTGCAAGGGGCTCAGCCCTCACAGCCCCAGCTTCATTTAGAAGGTCATCTGGAAGGACGTCCAGAAGGTCCTTCAGCTGTCCAGTCTAATTAGCATAGTACGTTATAGGTAAGTAAACTTCCAACAAAGGAAAGCCCAGACTCAGGTGGCCACATTGGACAACTTCACCAAACATTTAAAGGAAAACAAAACAAACAAGCAAGCAAACAAGCAAAAAACATTTCCTAAAAAACTCTACCAGAATATAAGTGAGTGAACTCTTCCCAACTCATTTTATGAAGCCAGTGTTACCTTGTTACCCAACTAACATATCACAAGAAAATAGAACAATAGACCCATATCTCTTAGGATACATAGTCCCCCAAATTCTCACAAAATATTAGCAAAATAAATACAAAACTTATTAAAAAAGAATGTATCCATGGCCAATTTGGATTTTTTCCAGCAATGAAAGGTTGATGTAACATCTGAAAATCAATCAAGGTCAGAGCTGGGACTGAAGTGAGTTTAGTGTGGTGCCTGAAAACAAAGCAAGTAAAAGAAGTACTCTGACACCACATGGCCCTGAGAGCCACGGAGCCTCACCGCATGCACTCTACCCAAGTGCTGATCATTATTTTATATTTTATTAATAGAATAAAGAATAAAACCACATGATGGCTCAGTTGATGGGAAACAAAGACTGGAAAAAATCCAACACCAATTTAAAATAAAAATTGTCATTCAACAATCCAATCAGAAAAATTGTATTTATATAAGACTTAGCAAAACCACATGAAAAATTCTATTAGAATGGTAATTGAGTTTTGCAAGGCTACAGATCACAAGATAAATATATCCAAAAAATATCATAATTCTTTATACTAGCAAACTCAGAAATGGAAATGAAAAACAATACCATTAACAATAACATTATAAATGTGAAATGCTAGGGTGAATCATTTCATAATCAAGAATATATACACTACAACTAAGAAACATTATTGAGAGAATGTTAATAAATGATACTGTTAAGATTTCAACTTTGCACAAAATGATTTAAGAATTTAATACATCACAAATCTAAATCATAGTGGGATTTTTTGCAGTTAAAAAAGATAGTGTTTTAATAAACTTTTCAGATAATTGGAGATTTTCTTTGATCCTACACTGAAACATGTTAGAAGATTGTTTCTCAAAGAACAGTTGCGATATTGAATGTAAAACCATATCTATTTTACACTCCACTTCATTAAAATATAATGTTGTGTTGGGCTTTTGAATGTCTCTTCTACCCCTGCATGATTCTGTAGCATCACACATTGATCACTTGGAAGTTCACAGAGTTGTGCTGAACTTCCTTAATGCTCACCCATTTCATGATACAAGACACCTCCCCCAAAAAATCACATTCATTAAAACACCATTAATCTCATCAGAAAAGCCTGTAATAATTGGGAAGGTAGCAAGCTCATGGTGAATGCAAATCTTCCAAAATGCTAATTTTTGCTTAAAAGCTCAACTGCTAAAATTGGCAACACATACTGTCAACAGTTTTCCTTACTGTGACAGTCACATTTCATTCATTTTTGAGAAGATGAATATCAAATACCCAAGACTGAATAGCATATTCTATAAGTAATTCTTTCACACAAGAGGCAATTTTTGCATTTCAGTAAATGTCAGAAGGGTTTTATGCATACTTCCTATTTCATCATGGACAATATTAAGAAGACAAGTTGTATTTTTTTTAAATTAAAAAGCCGATTCAAAGTTCTTATGAAAATGCCAAGAAAGTACAGTTGTCAAAACAACTTTGCAAAGGAAGAACCAAGCCAGATGACCAGCAGTATTTGATTTCCATTTTATTCTAAACTTAGCCAAACTCCTCACAGGCGGGCACAACTGGTGAAAGTTTTAATTGTACCCTTTAAAACATTTTTTTCAAGTTAGCTTCTAAATAGAATCCAATTTTACTTAATATGTAAATGATAAACAAAGCATAAGTTAAAAATTATTGAAATTACTCTTAAATGAAGGATTTTTATAATACTGTTAATTTCTTTGAATTTTCAAATATGTATTCATAAGTATAAACTAAATTTTTAAAATAATAGATATGCTTATTATTTAAAAAACAATCAGAATATATATGTTCTGATGGCATGTTGATTTTATATTTGAGAGTTAAATGACATATTTATTAAGAATGAATGTGAATACATAATTGTGTTTGCCATTCTAGTAAGAAAATTAGGAAAACACCAGGAATTATTTTCCTGCTTGATATTAATTGCAAAACTCTAATTAAATGATACCTAGAGAACTCTAAATTAATGACAGATGACTTTGACAGTAGCAGATGAGTGAATATCAGTATAAATTTAAATTATAATGTTAAATAAAAGATAGGAAGACACATTATAATAAAAATGAAGTGTGAAAATATATTAAATAATATTTTTATATGTATTGTCATTGTTTTCATTCCATTTCATATATTTGTCCTTTTCATTCATGAAATGTTATTAAATATTGAAGAATATCTTTCTACTATTTTACTATTAGATGATTAATGGTTAAGATCCAATTACATTTGTTTCTTTTCATTGCTTAACTCTTTATTTGTATTGAAGAACTCAATACCAAGTTATATTAAATTTTGCCTTTATCAGTTTGAAGAAAATAAAAAGAGAAGAAATATTGCCTCAAGGATATTACAATCTTTGCAGTCATTTTCAAAAGGAATACTGGCTACATTGAGTAAGGCACATGAATACTCTTCTGTCTCTACACAAGATTAACATGATACTGTTCACTAAACAGAATAATTACCATTGCAATGTTTAAATACAAATGCAGTTAATGCACATTAATGAAGCACAGCAGAGAAGGTAGAGGTATTGCTGTTTTTCTAGTTTATTTAAACTTTTCATTTTTAAAATATATATTATTTAGAGAAAATACAGTTACTGGAGTTTACCTTTGTCAATCTAGATAATAGTGAAGGTGAAAATTCGAAAATTGAACTGGAAGGTGAATTCCAAGGCATGAAGGCAGGGGCGGTGAGGGGGGAAGATCACTGAAGTATATATTAGATATCTGCTTATATTTCAAATAAAATTAAATAATTCGTTAAGCCTTGAAGTGAACTTCACTGAGACGTTGAAGATTTAAATTCCATCCCCAATTTTACAACCAATGTTAGGTCTTTACACTCACTTCTTTCACTACAAAATGATTAATAATGTGAAATTGATCACTGTTGGGAACCAACAACATGATAAGTGGCCTCTTTAATTTACCTCTTAGAAAAATTATTAATGATTTCTACTGCTTCTGTTGAATTATCATTATTTTTCAACACTCTATCCAGGGTGAAATGTTTTGAAGACTTTAGACAATACACTTATTTTAAGGGGAAAAATTGAATACCTGGATTATTATATTTGCAAAAAGTTAAATGAATAGATGACCAAGTGATATAATTTTATGTTTCTCTTCTGTAAAACAGTGACTCACCACAGTTGATCATTTATATGTTTCTGTCATTTGTTAGAATAAAAGATTTCTAGATTTTCTCATTGTGCTTCCTTTTAGAAATGCCATAGTATTGTGGAAATACTAATAATTTATTAAAAGGTCTAAATGTATAAATGCTTAATAGATTAAGACTGGACTATAAGAATGCTACATATAGTAACAGAGCTGAAATACATCATCTTTCTAAATTTCTATCATAATAAAACAATCAAACACTTAGATTACATCTATACTAATAAAAGGGTAATATGCAGATTAACTGTCACTCTGCGACAAAGATGGCGGCGCCCACCGGAGCCATGGAGCCGGCCAGAGCTGGCGGGATGCTTGGCTTCCTTCATCACCCCAGCGGTGGCCACAGAGCTGGCCAGAGCGGGCAGGAGGTGGCTCCGGCCTGGAGCAAAAGTGGGAAGCAGTGGCTAGAGCGAAGGCCTGGGTCCCAGGTGCTGGAGAGAAGCTGGTGCTGGCAGCCAGAGGAAGGAAGGCCTATTCTTGCATGAATCTTCATGCATTGGGCCTCTAGTTTTTAATATAATTATACAGTCCAGGTACTAATGTAAGTAGGTAGATTTGTGGATGACTTGGCACTTGATTTTGAATTGCAATTTTGAACATTATTTGTGCCTGTGTGATTTTCAAGAACATGTAGTATATGGAAATAACTCCTTGACTTAAGTAGAGGAAACCTAAAGGCTGCATGCACGTTTGTTCAGCTATCTCTTCTACTCAGATATAATTATCTGCTCATCACTTCACACTTTAGTTAATAATGGGAGAAAATACAAAATATGTTCCTTTTGTATTTTCCTTGAAAGATATCATGTACTAGTATGAATTATTCATGACCTCAAATACTATCCATAGGATATGCTTTTCTACAGTCTTCATATGTATTTCTACAGGAATACACTCCTTAAAAATAACCCTTATTTAAAAGAAAATATGCCTTTTATTGATGGGGCATATATGACAACAAAGGAGGAAGTGAACTAAAATTTTTATTGAACATCTACTGGAAGTGCATATTATGCATCTTGCAAAACAATCATGAAAAATCCAAACTTATTTCTATTTTAGAATTAACACAATTGAATGAGAAGTTAAGACATATTTTAAGATATATCTTAAACAAATTATAGATTAAAATTAATTCAAATACAGTTCTGTTAGAAATCTCTAACTTCTTCAGAGCATGCTGCTTTTCTTTAACACATAGATATCCTCCATAAACTCTAAATACCTGAAAATTAATTTAAATTTATAATTCACAACAAGCATCATCTTTAAAACATAGAGAGGTTTCATACTTTACTAATTGGAATTGCTATATTTATAAGCAATTGTTATGTCTTAACCTAAGTTGATATACTTATGTCCCTTTATAAGAATTTGAAGTTAGAATTAGAGCACACAAACTCAGCTTGAAATAAAAGTGCTTTCATAATATTTTTTGCTACTGAAATATTTTTATAGAAATTATTGTAAAGCTTTTATTTTCAACCAGATTAATTAATTAGTCAGAAGAATTTTAAATAATTATAAAAGAAGTAAACATATTTGAGAATATATGAATATTCCCTTAATCTTAGTATAACATCTTGAGCCAACTCTTAACAGCATAAATTCAAAAGCTAATGTAGTGAGAGAGAAGGAACACTCAATAATCTTGATCTATAAACTAATACCCAAATTTCTATTTCTTGGTGAGATATAACATTATAACTTCTCAGTAAATTTATCTCTCTATATATTTTGTGGAAGTTTGCATTACTTGTTCAAGTGATCGATTGAACCCCTTTACCAAACCTCTGTTTATTCAACCCTTTTTGAAGGAAAGATTACCCTTCCCCCACACTGACCTCAGATTTGTCATGTGTCTTGCTTTGCCCATTGAATGGGAACTTGGATCTATTATCCACCATTGTTGTTGTTGTTTTTCCTTTGACCTCAAAATGTCAAGGATCCTAGATAGGTTCTAGATAGTAGTTGCTTCTTTACTTTAGGTTCTGGAGTGAAGAGAATATGGATCTTATGCCGAATAACAGAAATACATGTAACAACAGGAATTAAATATTTGTTAGAAAACCACTAAAATTTGGTGTGTGTTTTATTATAGTGGCATAACTTAGCTTAAGCTTACTTACGAAATAATCATTTTTTTTATTTATTGGACAGCATTTACTCACATTCTTTTGGTTCATTTTACTGACATAAAGTAAAAACCTAAATACCCTTAATTGGAAAGCAAGGTAATATTTACATATTTTTCTTAGATAATACACATATGAATAATTAAAAGCTGAAATATACTTGCAGATTTGATGCCAACTCTGGTTATACTTAACTTTTTCTTTTTTTTTTTTTTTACTTTGCGGGGGTAGTGCATAAGAAAGAATTGACCACAACCAAATTACATTTTTTCCAATATGTCACTGAATGTTAGAGAATTAATAGCTCCTCTTGATTATTGTCCTAGTCTAATTGCGCTCTGTCAGCAAACTCATTTTGACACTTTCGAGCTACAACTATAGCAATTCATTTACAACATTCTTCAAACAAATTTCAACTTCACTAACAGATTGTGCTTGACTGAGGGCTGTTGGTGATTTAAAATAGCTGGAATCCTAATGTAAGTTTATAATGAAATGTCTGACAAGACTCTAACATGGGAGTCTCCTAATGGGTTAGTAATGTTTTGACAATCTTAAAAATATGCTTTAGAAAAAGCTAGCAAATGCAAGTTTTCCTAAAGCAAAATATCCATCTGTTCAAAATAGCAAAGACACTAACCACAGTGCAGCAATAAGCAACTGTGTGATTTCATTTCTTTAAATAAATGATCCTTTTGATGAGATAAATAATAAGAATTGTAGAAACCTTTAAAAATCTTCGGTTTACAAAGTAACCTTTAAAGGTAACTGACTGAGGGAATTGTCAAAGATCCCTCAACTGTGCCTAAATGTGTACTGAATGCTTCTATTAGAGGCAATAAAAAGGATATTTAAAACCTTATTAGTTTAAAGCACCAAGAAAAAAGTAAGTTTTACACTTAATAGGGTTCTGAATGTGCTCCCTTTTGACAGCTGTTGTGAACATTCATCACTCATTGCTTCAACTGAGGGAATTTTGACAATTTCCTTTACAAGTCACCTTTAAAGCTATTCTGCCAAGCTGATGAGGCCACAATACTGATTTGAGTTGTCCACACGTTGGCTCAGATGATTGCAAGTCAGCTTGAGTTCCATGTTCTGTTCTGAGCTTTTCATCTACATAACCTCAAGCAGTTTAAAATTAACACCTACATTGTACACATAGCTGTTTCCAGTTTTCAAAGTTACTTCACATATTTCATTTAATATAATACTAGTACAAATATATCTTTGCTTCTGCACTTGAAATCTAACACAATGGAGACCCTAAGATTTTAAATAATCTATATGTTTAACATACATGAGAATTTCTAATGCATATTCATTAGGGTGACTTTCCTCTCTCCCTCCCTACTTAACTAACTCTTTCTTCCTTCCTTCCCTTTCATTCTTGCTTTCTTTCTATAGAAATACCTGAATATTTTTTCCCCTTATAATCTTGCTTTTAAAAGATAGGGAATAAAATGGTATCTATTAATGATGGGGAAATTGAGACATTTTTGAGAGGGTTAGCATTCTGAATCTGTGCCATTAACCTAGTGCAGATTCTTGTTAGCCTATAGTCTAGTCACTGCCCCTTTAATTATCTGATCCTGCATGACCTGTTTTCCTAAGTATACTACCATTTTAGAAAGGCCATAAACCATCCCCAGACGAAGTTATCAGCACTGGCGCCAGGCCAGGCCTTTAGTTGTGGTCTCAAGGCTCCAACACCTGGGGCTTTTTCCAAAGCCCGCGAAAGGTTCAGAAGTATAATCCATATTTGGGGGACAAAGAAACCAAAGGGGTATAAAGGGAAAGCTTCCTCCATATTGGGGGACTCAGGATTTGAGAGAAATAGTCTCAACCACAGCTTGTTGATTTTCACAACTTCCTCATCCTTGGCATGGATAAACCTCTTGAAGTCATGGATAAATCTCTTGAGTATGTTCTTTCAGATGCACTTATACATGCCTTGGTGACATCACCCCAAGTTCAAGCTAATTAACACATCCATTACCATACAGCATTCCTGTGTGTGTCTATTAAAAACACATAAGATATACTCTCTTAGCAAATTACAAATAACTATAGTCACAATGCTATACATTAAATTCTCAGAACTTACTCATTTTGTCATCAAAAATTTGTACTCTGGCCACTATCTCCCAATTTTCTCCACAGCCCCAACTCCCAGCAACTGTCTTTTTACTCTCTTGTTCCATGAGTTTGACTTGTATAGATTTCACATATAAGTGAAATTGTATTTTTCTTTCTGTGCCACGTTTATTTTACTTAGCATAATATTTTCCAGGTTCACCTATGTTGTAGCAAATGACAAAATTTCTTATTTGTGGCTGAATTATATTCCATTGTATATATGTAGGCATGCATGAATATAATTCTTTATCCATTCATCTGTGGACTAACACATCGTTTGGTATTGTGGATAATGCTATAATGACCATAAGAGTATCTATACCTCATCAAGATACTGTTTTTATTTCCTTTGGTTATGTATTCAGAATTGGGACTGCTGGGTCATATGGAAGTTCTATTTTTAAATTTTTGAGGAAACTCTATACTATTTTCCATATTTGTAGTACCAATTTTCATTCCCACCAGCACCTCACAAGGATTTCCTTTTCTGCACATCTTCACCAATATTTCTTCTTTCTTGTCTTTTTTATGATAGTCAACCTAACAGGTGTGAGGTGATATCTCACTGTGGTTTTTATCTGTATTTTCTGATGAGTAGTGATATTGAGCATCTTTTCATAAACCTGTTGGCCATCTGTACAACTTCTTTAAAAATGTCTATTTGGATCTTTTTCACAATTTTAAATCAGTTGTGTGTGTTTTTTTGCGATTGAGTTGTATACGTTCTGATGTGTTTTGGTTATTAACCCCTTATGGATTGTAAAGATTTACTCTCACTTCATAGGTTGCCTTTTCATTCTGTTGATAGTTTAGCTTTGCAGAGCTAAAAAGCTAAAAGTTTGATATAGTTCCACTTATATATGTTTGCTTTTGGTGCCTGTGCTTTTGGTGCCATATACAAAAAATCATTGTCAAGACCAAGGTCAAGGAGCTTTTCCCCTGTGTTTTCTTCTAGCTGCTTTACTGTTTCAGGTGTTATATCTTAGGCTACAAGGTGACCTTTGATGCTACCTATCACCTATCTGGGGGACACCAAACATATCATGGGCATCAGAGACAGCTTCCTACTTGTATTATTCTGAATGTAAAATTTAAGCAGAATTTTCAGATAATACCATACAAGTCTTCAATAAGAAATGGACTGTTTATTTAAAATTGTCTTTTTATTTACTGTATGTGTTTGACATGCTTATGTACATAAAAGAGTTTAACATGACAAACCTGAGAATTTTCATTTCTTTAAAAGTAAGGCAACCTTATTGTGATTATGTTTGCTTATATTTTTGCTTATTTACTTTTATAATTGTCTAATTTTGCACAATATTGAAAAACATCATAAAAGCATGCAAGCAAAAAAGATCAACATGAGAATACAAATTCAAATAAAATAAGCTAGATAAAATTTGCCATCCAGGTAAAATATGCAAAATGTTAATAATAATTTTATTACTACTACAACTTGAGAACAAACTGTGTATTATATTGAATTTGCATCATCAGTTCTCTCTTTTCTCCTTTCAATTATACATAAGCTTCCTTTGAAGAAATCATTTTACATATCTCAATTGGTATGCATGTTAATTATGCAAGTATATAATCAATTACTCAATACAATGATAAATAACCACATTATTTAAAGCTTTAATAATTAATCAATTTCCAGGTTTAAAAATATACAATAATTTTACACTATTGGTTTTATACTTTTGAAAAGTTTTGAAAAAAATAATGATTTAGTGTATAAGTTGACTTGGAACTTACAAGGGTGGGCAACAGTTATAATACAAACAACTCATACAATAATCCTATATAATAAAAAGGTAATATGTAAATTGACCCTAACAGCGGAATGACCAGAACGATAGCTCCACCAGTCACTATGAGGTGCACTGATCACTTTTCGGTCCCTTTCCCTGGCCGGCAGGCTCTGATCACCTGATGGCGAATAAGGAATTAAGGGTGGGTGGTAAGGGATGCCGTAGGCACCAGGCCAAGGCCCCCACTCCACCAGTCACCCACACACAGAGGGCAACCCACGCCTGGGGTGGGGCCGGCGAGCGGGCTCGAAAGGCCAACCTTTTGGTCCCTTCCCCTGGCTGTCAGGCTCCAAATAGGGAATTGGGGGTGGGTGGTGGTGGTTAGGGACCCTAGGCCTAGCCTGTGATCAGGGCCATTTTCCACCTGCTTGCTACTCCCTGGCCGCTGCTGCCTCAACCGTCAGCCAGCTGGTTCCCCTCACAGGCCCTCTTCCTGCCCTGCCACCTCCACCAGCTAGCCGGATCCTCTTGCTGGTCCCCCACCTCATAGTGCAGCCGTGGGCAAACTACGGCCCGCGGGCTGGATCCGGCCCGTTTGAAATGAATAAAACTAAAAAAAAAAAAAGACCGTACCCTTTTATGTAATGATGTTTACTTTGAATTTATATTAGTTCACACAAACACTCCATCCATGCTTTTGTTCCGGCCCTCCGGTCCAGTTTAAGAACCCATTGTGGCCCACCCCTGTCATAGTGACTGGTTGAGCGGTCGTTCCAGTTGTTACGCTTATGGTTTGGCCTTTTATTATATAGGACTAGAGGCCCAGTGCACAAATTCATGCATGGGTGGGGTCCAGCAGACCTGGCCCCAATCAGGGTGGATCAGGGCTGGGCCTGTTGGGAGGAGAAGATGGTGGGAGGTTCGCTGGCCAGTCCGCCACAATTGGGGCCCCATCAGAGCCAGGCTGGCTGGGGGGAGGGGCCGAGGGCAATTGGCCTGCAGGCCCTGCCCTTGATTGGAGTGAGGGGACTGATTGGGGGTGGGGCCGGCCATGTGGAGGGACTGTAGGTGTAGGGTTGGCCAGCCCAACCCCTGATTGGTGTGGGGGGCCATCAGGGGTGGAGATGGCTGGGGAAGGGGCTGTGGGCCAATCAGGGTGGTGGGGGCTGATTGGGGGTGGGACCAGCCATGGGGAGAGCCTGTGGGCAGTGAGCCAGCCGGCCCTGCCCCCGAATAGGGTGGGGGGGTGCCAACTGGGGGCGAGCAGCCTGGGGGAGGGGCCATGGGTGGTTGGCCAGCCGGCCCTTCACCTGATCAGGGTGGGGGGCCAATCTGGGGTAGGGTGGGGTGGGGGGAGGGGCTGTGGGCCGATCAGGGTGTTGGGGGCCCATCCAGGGTGGGGCTGGCCTGGTGGAGGGGCTATGGGCCTATCTTGGTGGGGCAGGACCATCAGGGGTGGCCGGCCAGGTGGAGGGGCCACAGGAGCTTGGCCAGCCGGCCCCACCCCCTGATCAGGCCAGTTTGCTGGCCACAGTGGGCATCATAGCAACTGGTGATCGGTCGTTCCGGTTGTTACAGAAGCTGACTTTTTATATATATAGATGATATTGAGGCTCTCTGAGCTATTTTGGGGCTGGAGCTGGCTGAGGGGAGGGGCCATGGGCCGATCAGGGTGGTGGGGGCCCATCAGGGCTGGGGCTGGCCAGGGTGAGGGGACGCAGGCAGTTGGATGACTGGCCCTGCCCCTGATTGGGATGGAGGGGCCGATCTGGGGTGGTGTTGGACAGGGGGAGAGGCTGCAGGAGGGTGGCCAGCCAACCCCACTCCCTATTGGTATGGGGGGACAATCAGGGACAGTGCCAAGGGGAGGGGCTGCAGGCCGATGGGGTGGTGGGGACCTTTTGGGGGTGTGGCAGGCTGGGGAGAAGGGCTGAAGGAGGTTGGCCACTGGCCCCACCCCATAATGGGATGTGGGTTTAATCAGGAGTGGGGCTGCAGGCCGATGGGCAGTGGGGCCGGCCAGGGGGAAGGGCCGTGGGGGGTTTGGCTGGCCACCCCGCCCTCGATCAGGGTGGGAGAGGCCAATCAGAGATAGGGTGGCTGGGGGAGGGGTCGCAAGAGGTTGGCCAGCCAACCTCACCCTCCAATCAGCCAGTTTGCTGGCCACAGTGGGTGTCGTAGCGACCGGTTGTTCTGGTCATTAAGGTATTCTGGTCGCTGGGTTTTTATATATTTAGACTAGAGGCCCGGTGCACAAAAATTTGTGCACTCGGGGGGGAGAGGGGGTCCCTCAGACCATCCTGTGCCCTCTCGCAGTCTGGGACCCCTCGGGAGATAACGACCTGCTGGCTTAGGCCTGCTCCCGGGTGGCAGAGGGCAGGCCCAATCCCTAGGTGCAGCCCCTGGTCGGGCTCAGAGCAGGGCCGATTGGGGAGTTGGGGCGCTGCCCCCTGTCATGCACAGAGCAGGGCGGATCATGAGGTTGCGATGCCACCCTCAGTCACGCTCAGGGTAGGGCTGATTGGGGGGTTGGGGCACCGCCCCCTGTCA
>NW_005353753.1:2610612-2611067 GCF_000412655.1 Myotis brandtii
CCTTTTCTTAAATGAACACCAGTCCTACCAGATTAGGTTCTCACTCTTATGACCTTGTTTAATGTATTACCTCCTTAAAGAACCTATCTCCACATATAGTCACATTGGGGATTAGTGCTTCAACATATGCATTTCGGCAATATATAATTCAATCTATAAGTGTTAAATGGACAAAAACTAAACACTTAATAAGGTGATGTGTGAACAATTAAATATCCTTATAAAAGAGGAGAGAGAGAAAGAGAGAGAGAGAGAGAGAGAGAGAGAGAGAGAGACTCATATTGGTCACTACATAAAAAAAAAGTCAATGCAGTGTGTCCTAGATCTAAACTTAAACCTGAAATGTGATAAAACATCTAAACATCTAGAAACATTATAATAGAAAATATGTTCTTAGGTAAGGTAAATACTTTTTAGTGATGACACTTACAGCAGAATTAATAGAAGAAAAAAAA
>NW_005353754.1:0-1867 GCF_000412655.1 Myotis brandtii
TATAGGATGTACTAAAGCCCTTGTCTAACTTCATTTGTAAGACACCTTGCACAACGTTACACAGATGATTTTTGATGAGAGACAAGAGAACAATGGTGAAGGCCAGTTGCCCTAATTAGGAAGTATTAGCAATGTAATCCCTTGAAATTCATTAAATATTGAAATCAGAGAGCAGGGAAGTTCTGTACAGGCTCCGGGAATCAGACTACTGGCCTGAAGCATACTTGTCCCTTCCTGTATCTCTGTCACCCCTCCAAAGTATAACAGGGACAAAACCCTGCCCAAAGAACTCAGTGCAGCATCAGGATTTTGATTTTTGAACTATAAGGTGGAGAGGCTACATCAGAGACAGAAAAGATAGAGCAGGTAAGTGGAAAAATGGAATAGTCCTGAGTGAAAAACTTCCCTAATGTAATTTGATTTCAAAGTCTGAATTATCAGAAAAAGAATGATAATTATGGTTCATACTACATTAACTTATTACACTGTAGGATATTCTATATATGGAAACTTTCAAAATACATGTTTCAGGAAACAATTCAAAAGATAACCAGGGTATATTTGGACTCTAATACAAGAATGTTTATTATCATTTCACATATTATAGATTAATTAATTTCAAGGGATTACACTACTAATTACAAAGATACTGATACTAAAATACTGTTAGATCTGTGGTTAGCATGAGCATGGCTCATATCGGTGTTAATATGTGTGAAGGGCCATTTAAGTCTCCACTGAATTTGATTCTTTTTAATAGCTCCTCAGTAAAATTTAGAAAGTATTTTCTTGTTTACTGTTAAGTAGTGGTTCAAGTCCAGCTAAAAGGGAGGGATGCATTATTTGGGAGCCTACCAATTTCAATCATTGAGAACATTGACCTTGGAATTCTAGCCCAGGACAGAATCTAGGCTTTGCCACCAGCTGTGCGATCTTCAGGAAGCTACTTATTCTAGCTCATCTGTAAAGTGAAGGCAAATAGCACTTAGTTCCTACGTTTATTATAGGGATTACATGAGGCAATGCAGGAAGCACTCAATACAGGGCCAGGAACACGATAAAGAGTCAATAAAGGGTAGTGCTAATATTGTTATTATTGTAATTATACCATAATAATTATCACCACCATCACTAGCAATTCTTTGAGAATGAGATGAACCCAAATGATGCTGCCAGCTTGTGAAATCCCAGCCTTCTCAAGTGACATATCGCTTTAATTTCCACATTTAAATATTAGGTTTTAATATTTAATTTTTAATATGTGGGATGTTTATAAGCAATTAGCATCTAAAATACTTTATGTCAGTAACTTCAAAACATGTTTACTTGCATTACATCATGAATCACTGAAAGGAAATCTACAGATGCCAAACTGTGTAGATACCTTTGATATTATCAATAAATTGTTAAGCCTGACATGCTTTTTGCTTATACTATCCAAAATAGTACTGTCTTAATTTTTCATCCCAATAAGTGAGAGTTTTTGTTAAGAAGAAAAATAACTTGGACAATGAAAAACTGTCACAAATACTGTAATGTGATACTGGATTTATTGAAAGGAAGGAGACAATAAGAGATACTAAGTAAACAAAAGATGACTTGGTAAGGAAAAACAGTTTTACTTGGTGAGCAGGGTGGGTACTCCCATCCAACTATCAAGGAATGTGCTCCTGCTCCCATCCAACTATCAAGGAATAAGGGAACCAGGCACTCTGCCTGAGACAGGATGTGCTCCTGCTCCCATCCAACTATCAAGGAATAAGGAACATGGGACCTACTTCTCCAACACGCATCTCTGTACATGCCAGCTAATGCTCAGCCATAACACGGCACCTCACAACACCCCAGCACTAAAGGTTAAGTGTGC
>NW_005353755.1:0-3581 GCF_000412655.1 Myotis brandtii
GTAATTGTAATTTATAGCATTGTGTTCTTAGAGTCTTATTTCTGTATATACCTTAAGATTATAACTACCATTGCAAAACTAGCAGGAATAAGATTAATAATGAATAGCAATTGAGCATTTTCAATGGGAAATATAGGGACCATAGAAAATGGGAACAGATCTCCTGGTCAGAATATAATAATTGAAGAGTTGTAGAGTTTGTCCTCAAACTATGAGTAAATCTCATACTAGATGCAAAACACAGAGAAATGAGAAAGAGAGTAAAACTTGGATTATAGGATAGAAATAATCCAGAGTGGGGGTTTTTAGTGAAGTCCCATGGAACCTTCCTGCCTCCCATTTACCAGCTTTTCACTTTTAGGAAAATTGTGAAAGACTTTTCTACACAAATGTTTATGGAACATTTATCTTAGAGCCTGTCTCTCCTCTTAAGTTAAACTCCATGAGCGCAGGGCTCACGTATTGCTGCTCTCTGTGGTGTTCCCATTGCCCAGCCCTGACCGCACACACCACAGATACTCAGTAAACACTCATTAAATGGATGAGGGAAGCCATATAATGGAAGCCGTTCACCCGGTGTGACACTTGCAGTCAGATCATGTCCCTTATCCACATGAAGGCCTTCATGTCAGCCTGGGAGGAGGCCACAGCCCCTTTTTACAGTGTGATGTCCCAGGGCCAGGTGTTTACCACACTTACAGTCAGGAAGGGGGACAGGAACCTCCTAACAGTGAGAGGTCCGACCTCTCTGATTGCATTGCCAGGAAATCACAGCCCTCCCCATCCCTCATCCCTTCAGTGACTGGAAAGCAGCCCATATTCTTCCTTTTATCACAGATCCCTGACCTGGCAGACTTTCTGAGTTCTCCATCCAAGATAGAGCTTCTACCAAGACAGGAGGGTGCTCACACCCACCTCAAGGAAATTAGGGGATGACTCCCCATTCCCAAGGTCCCTAGTATGAATACAGCTGCCTGTGGCCCCTAAAGACATCTCACCAGCCCACGGTGTCCTGGGGAACAAGGGGAACTTCCTCAGCAGGATGGAAAAGGAGAACCCAGGACTTTGGGTGCTTCCATCTCAGAGGGGCAAAGGGTTCCACGGGGGACTCCCCTCCCCTAACAGAGGAACTCACAGAGTCCCCTAGTTGACACTCCATGTGGAGCTGCTCCAGAACCTGGGCCCTGTGGGGCAGATGACAGACAGGGACACAGGGGACTGGATTCAACATCCTAATGCTGTGATAAGAAACAGAGGGCATTTTGTGGATCAACCATCCAGGCCAGTGCCCTCTCCCAAAAGAGCCTCACACTGCTCTGGCTTTGAAAACCTGGAATGGCACATCCTCTTGAAATAGCAGATCCACCAGAGGGGACAGCTCTCAGGACACTGGACTCATAATAATCTGGAAAAAGCCAGTCCTCTCACTGGGCAGAGCCTGCCCTGGGATGGAGTCAGGAGGCATGAGATACACAGGGATCAAGCCCCGGATGGCTGGCTCTTAGTCTAGAGATCAGAGCTCACCTCTGTCCAGGGCTCACAGTGAGCTCCCACCTTCTGGAGCCTGGACAGCATTCCTAGTGCAGTACCTGACATTGCCTGCATGTCTCATTTTGCCTTCCAGGGGTTGATATTGAGAAGCAAGTACAAAACACAGTAAATCCATACTTGAACAGGGCTTTGGCTAAGGAGGTGCAGAAGGAGACCTATTTCCATTCCCTGACTATCAGATTTTTCTGGGCCCCTCCGTCATGCCTGCGCTGTCCCACCTGCTCTTTCCAGAAACTGTGATTGAAAAAGGGGCTGTGCAAGGAACCTGATAAGCGCAAGTGGCCACATGACAGGCCTGACAAGCTCAGTGACGCCCAGTGCGGTCTGATCACAAATGCCTCACTGGGCAGATGATGGCAGGTAGTCAGGTCACAGGCCCACAGCTTCCTTAGCAAATGTCAGACTTTACCTCAAGTGAGCCCTTTCCCTGTTCTTATGCATAATGGATAATATGCCTTTGACATCACATACCTCCAGCAAATTTTCTTCCTAGACCCATTGAAGAGCCTGTGGCACAAGATACAAGACCACAGAGCGCTCATGTTGCCTGGTTATCTGCACAGCCTCTGTACCTGCTGTAAATGTTAATTATCCTGGACCCTCCAAAGTAAAAATAATATATGTTTCTACATTTTGCTTTTTATTTATTTCTAGAGATCTCCCTACTATGCTTTCCCTCACTTTCCAATAGAGTTCATGCAACATTTTTCATCTTCTCCTTTGATTTTAATCTATAAAATAAGCTACAAACCTGCTGTTCTTCTCAGTATTTGAGATCTAGCTTGCAGTCATATGACATCAATTCAGCTGAAACACTCATAACATTCCTCCACAGGCTTGGACATTTCTGACCTTGACAGGATCCAGGAGCATCTGCTTTTTCAGGGATCTCTATGGTGCTCCCCAACTCATAACTTGAATAACAAATGGATAAGGAAAGGTGACCTCAAAAAAGTCCTCCAGGCAGAGGACAGAGGCTGCCCAAACAGTCAGGGAGGACATGGAGAGGGTCATCCAACAAAGATAGAAAGGGTCTCATTGAAAACATTCCACAAAGACCACGGAGCCCACAGCCACCTGAGCTCCCACCACAGTTCTTGCTTCACACTTTACCCTTCACACCTGGAAACTGCAGATCCTTCTGAGACACGTGGTGATGTGGCCTCTGTCTCTGGAACAATGACCAGGCTGGTGACAACCTGAGATAGAGCGAAGGTCTCCTCTGCTGTCATCACTCAGCTTGACACCAACTCACCCCCAGTCCCCTCTGTGGCCTTCCTGCTGGGAGGAAATCCCAACTTCCTAGGGGATTTTAAAACACAGAAAAGACCCGGTGCCCAGCTTTGTTTCTGTGTCAGAACCAGAAAAAAACTCCAGTTTGGGGCCTGTGGGGTTCTCTGAGTGGTGCTTATGGACCAAAGACCAAGCTGTAGCAGGGGCCAATGCTGGAGTGAGAGGGTCATCCTCTCAGGAGGCCATGTGCCTCCATCAGCCTTGCTGTTGCAGGTGGGATCCACTGGCTAGTAAGATCCACCTCCCCTGAGAGCTGGTTAGATGCAGAGTCTCTAGTCCACCGCACACCTGCCGAGTCAGAATCTTCATTTTTTAAAATATATTTTATTGATTGATTTTTTACAGAGAGGAAGGGAGACGGATAGAGAGTTAGAAATTTCGATGAGAGAGAAACACCCATCAGCTGCCTCCTGCACACTCCCCACTGGGGATGAGCCTGCAACCAAGTTACATGCCCTTGACCAGAATCGAACCTGGGAACCTTAAGTCCACAGGCTGACGCTCTATCCACTAAGCCAAACCGGTTAGGGCTAGAATCTGCATTTTATCAGGATGTGGAGAACCTCCCTGTGCACAGGAGAGGGGCAGGGCCCCCCACCCTCACACATAGGGTCTCATCCTGGCACCCATGTTGCTGGGCAGCTGCTGAAGCAGCCTTTCAGAAATGTCACCTGTGCATCCCAATCCTCACAAAGTTTCACAGGAGATCCAATGCAGAGCCGGGGCATCCCTGCGAC
>NW_005353755.1:4195-4415 GCF_000412655.1 Myotis brandtii
ATGTGGAGGTGGTGATGGGCAGGAAAACCTCAATTGCCATTCATTTGGTAAGTTATTCATCACTGAGTATTGAATTTTGACAACTGACCACAGTCATAACAATTTATTTCAGATGATACCAGAAACATTTTAACCAGGGGTCCTAAACATTGTCTACACCACCAACTAAAAATATGGGAAAAAACAACATGGGACGTGGACAAGCCTGGGGATACTCATT
>NW_005353756.1:0-801 GCF_000412655.1 Myotis brandtii
TCCTACTGTGACACAGCCTACTAGTAACAATTCTACTCTGACACATCCTACTGTGACATATGCTACTGTGATATAGCCTACTGGTCACATAGCATCCTAATCTCACAGCCTAAGGTGACACAGCATACTGTTCACACAGCTTACCGTGAAATATCCTACTGTGACACAGCTTATTGGTCACACAGCTACTGTGACACATCCTACTGTGACATATGCTACTGTGACATAGCCTACTGGTCACATAGCATCACACAGGCTATTCACACAGCATAGTGTGACACAGCCTAGTGTTCACACAGTCTACTGTGACATATCTTATTTTGACACAGCCTACTGGTCACACATCCTACTAACATAAATCCTATTGTGATACTGACAACCAGTCTCACAGCCTATTGTGAATATCCTATTGTGACTCATCATACTGGTCACAATTCTACTGTGACAAATGCTAGGTCAAACAGCCTACTGTGACTAAGCCTACTGTGATATATCCTACTTTGACACAGCCTACTGGTCACACATCCTATTGGGTCATATCCTACTGTGATATAGCCTACTGGTCACATAACCTAATCATACCGCCCATGGTGACACAGCCTACTGGTCACAAATCTTACTGTGACATATCCTACTCTGACAGAGCCTACCGGTCACGCAGCCTACTGGTCACCAGCCTAGTGTGACAAAGTCTAATGTGATATATATTCTTCGTTGACACACCCTTCTGGTCACAGTGTCTACTGTGACTCAGCCTACTGTTCACACAGCCTACTGTGACATATACTATTTTGAGAGAGC
>NW_005353756.1:853-1118 GCF_000412655.1 Myotis brandtii
TCTCACAGCCTATTATCACTCAGCCTACTGTGACACGACCTAATTTGACATGGCCTACTGTTCACACAGCATACTGTGATATATCCTTCTGTGACACAGCCTATTAATAACAATTCTACTGTGACACATCCTACTGTGACATATCCTACTGTGACAAGGCCAACTGGTCACATAGCATCCTACTACCACAGCCTAAGGTGACACAGCATACTGTTCACAGAGCTTACCGTGACATATCCTACTGTGACACAGCTTATTGGTCACA
>NW_005353757.1:0-20545 GCF_000412655.1 Myotis brandtii
CATAGACCTATTATTTGCTAAATTGGCTTGGGTATTTTCTATGTGTTTTAATCTCTGTACAGCATTATTTCATTTAATCCTCTTGGGATAGTTAACTATCCCAAGAAGTAGGTATTATTTAAAATCCCCAATTTTTAAATGAGGAATTTGAAGTGTATATAGATTAACTAACATGCTTACATCTGATTGTTATTGAATAGTTTAGATGGACTTGACCTAGACAGTCTTCCAATAAATAAAACAATGTATGTATAGTAGCCAGCATTGCCTGGGTCACATGGTAGGCACTCAACAAGTGTTTGTTCCTCCTCCTTAAATGATTCGCATTCTCAGATCCATATGATTTTGGGGGACTAGATGGATTTCTTTACAATAAGGCTCTAAAATGGCCATGTAGGTAGCTAGGAACCTAATTACAATAAAAGAAGCTTTGAACTCATGTTATTAAACCTTCCAGATTAGATCAGAATCCTTAGACTATCAGCTGCATTGCAACCCTGATTCAAAAATCAAACGTAAACTTCTAAATTTGATTTGGGCTAGATACTTCCCTCCTTAATATAGCAGATTGAATAAGCTGCTTGCTAAAATCATTTCTTGATTCAGGTTGGCTATCAGAATCCGTCTATCAATACCTTCATGCACAACTTACTTCCTCTACAATTTTTTTTTTTTTTTTACTGTGAAGAACACATATTCAATCTTCAATCTCTGTGTTGAATTCTGAGTAGAAACAGCAAATCCCATAACTTTTGTAACAGTTTTTTTTTCCTTGTTTAGGAAACTAGGTAGGAAGATATAGAAATGAGAGTAATGAAAAATTCTGAGCACAGAAGTGTGTGTCTGAGAGCCCTTTCATAGCGCACAGGCCTCAGATGATCTAGCAGCTGGACCTTCTATGGTATTTGGATCAATCAACTCTTGAAACTTGAAAGGTGCATAGAGATAATCAAGCCCAACACCTTTACTTTGCAGAGAGGGAAATGGAGGCTCAGAGAAGAGGATTTGCATGGTGATCACCCCTGAACCCTGTGTCTGTTGTCATAGAAGCACGGGACTGAGCCATTTCTCTCTCTCTCTCTCTTAAAATAGAGAACACTTCTTTGACTTAGCTGTTTTTATAATTAGCTTCGCAACTGAATGCGACAGCATAACAAACTGTGTATTACTTCTATTTGTTGCATGAAGCCCGTTTTTTCATTTTTTTTAAAAAAATTTGTCCTGCAGGATGAAGACCTACAAGAGATAAAGGATTTAGTCCCAAAAGTGGAAACTTAGCCGGCTAGTTTTCTGATTGTGTGATTGTGAATGATAACCTGCAAGATGCATGTGCCCAGTTGTCTGCAGCTCAGAAGGCGTAGAAGGAGCCTCTGTGGGGGCAAGAAACATGGATTTTCTCTGTTGCTGTCTTAATGAGGCCTCCTGCTTAATGCTAGAGTTTAAACAATGTTCCCTATTACAGAGATCTGAACAAGTGTTTGTTCCTCCTCCTTAAATGATTCGCATTCTCAGATCCATATGATTTTGGGGGACTAGATGGATTTCTTTACAATAAGGCTCTAAAATGACCATGTAGATAGCTAGGGACCTAATTACAATAAAAGAAGCTTTGAACTCATGTTATAAACCCTCCAGATTAGATCAGAATCCTTAGACTATCAGCTGTATTGCAACCCTGATTCAAAAAACACACGTAAACTTCTAAATTTGATTTGGGCTAGATACTTCCCTCCTTAATATAGCAGATTGAATAAGCTGCTTGCTAAAATCATTTCTTGATTCAGGTTGGCTATCAGAATCCGTCTATCAATACCTTCATGCACAACTTACTTCCTCTACAATTTTTTTTTTTTTTTTACTGTGAAGAACACATATTCAATCTTCAATCTCTGTGTTGAATTCTGAGTAGAAACAGCAAATCCCATAACTTTTGTAACAGTTTTTTTTTCCTTGTTTAGGAAACTAGGTAGGAAGATATAGAAATGAGAGTAATGAAAAATTCTGAGCACAGAAGTGTGTGTCTGAGAGCCCTTTCATAGCGCACAGGCCTCAGATGATCTAGCAGCTGGACCTTCTATGGTATTTGGATCAATCAACTCTTGAAACTTGAAAGGTGCATAGAGATAATCAAGCCCAACACCTTTACTTTGCAGAGAGGGAAATGGAGGCTCAGAGAAGAGGATTTGCATGGTGATCACCCCTGAACCCTATGTCTGTTGTCATAGAAGCACGGGACTGAGCCATTTCTCTCTCTCTCTCTCTTAAAATAGAGAACACTTCTTTGACTTAGCTGTTTTTATAATTAGCTTCGCAACTGAATGCGACAGCATAACAAACTGTGTATTACTTCTATTTGTTGCATGAAGCCCGTTTTTTCATTTTTTTTTTAAAAAAAATTTGTCCTGCAGGATGAAGACCTACAAGAGATAAAGGATTTAGTCCCAAAAGTGGAGACTCAGCCGGCTAGTTTTCTGATTGTGTGATTGTGAATGATAACCTGCAAGATGCATGTGCCCAGTTGTCTGCAGCTCAGAAGGCGTAGAAGGAGCCTCTGTGGGGGCAAGAAACATGGATTTTCTCTGTTGCTGTCTTAATGAGGCCTCCTGCTTAATGCTAGAGTTTAAACAATGTTCCCTATTACAGAGATCTGCAGTATCTGACCCATTATAATGTACACAACTTTAAAGGGCTGCAGTTTATTACATAATCTTATTTGCAAAAAAGTATTTATCTTATGATTACATAAAGTTGCCTATTTGGCTTTTAGGAAAAAAAAATCTTGCCTTACATCATACACAGCACTGGTAGGAATCTGAGCAATATTAAGGAGCAGGCCATTTCTGCTGCTATATGCTTGGCGATAAATTCTGAATGTGTGGGGTTGGAGGTCAAAGGCCATGGAGCAAAAGTCCTCTTTGAGTTATACACAAAAGAGAGCCAAATGTCTTTCCAAACTAATGGAAAAAGGACTTCTGAGGTCAAATCGGAGCACATCTCAGGAATTTTCCAGGATAAACTTCAATTTTTGTACAACACCATTCTAATTTGGTTGTGCTAAATATAGGCTTCTGATCAGCCACTTGTCAAATAGATTTATTTTTAAACCCCTCTTTACTTAAAAAGCGCATCTGTGGAGTATTCTTAGCAGAGCTGTAACACCAGTGACACACTCATTTCTTGACTGCAGCAATCAAGGGTTAATTTTTGGTTGGCTAAATAAATACTGTTATTAAAATAGAAGCACTGTAAAGTAAGGCACCTACGCATTCAGTGTAAATGAAGAACCTGCTATTTTGTCTTAATAAGAAAAATGTTTCTCATGGAATATATTATATGGTTCATTAAAACCCAATCCATAAAATGGCGTGCACATTAAAGATTAACATAGAGATAATAGGGTTGCATATGTAAGAAAAACTGTGTACTTGATAAATATGTAGCATTTGACAAAAATATGCTGTAATGAAGAGTGATTTGTAACAGGGCAGCTTGTTTTGGGCAGCTCAGTGTGCAGATAATTTTGCAGGATGTTATGTGTTTTTTTTATCCTCAAAATGAACACCTGCAGCTCTTTGAGGATCAGCTGGAAGGTTTCAGGGGCAGCTAACATCTCTAAGTATGTATTCTAAGAGGATTAAAGAGTTAAGATGCCTTGTTTGCCGATACAGCTCCTAGGGCAAGGGAAACAAAGAGAAAGTAAACAAATGGGACTACATCAAAATAAAAAGCTTCTGCACAGCAAAAGGAACCATCAACAAAGTGAAAAGGGAGCCCACTGTATGGGAGAACATATTTGCCAATGATAAAGGGTTAATATGTAAAATATATAAGGAGCTCATACAACTTAACAAAAGGAAGATAAACAATCCAATTCAAAAATGGGGTAAGACCTAAATTGACACTTCTCCAAAGTGGACATACAGAAGGACAAGAGACATATGAAAAAAATACTCAAGGTCATTAATTATCAGAGCGATGGAAACTAAAACCACAATAAGGTATCACCTCACACCTGTAAGAATGGCTATCATCAACAAATCAACAAATGACAAGTGCTGGTGAGGATATATGGAGAAAAGGGAACCCTAGTACACTGCTGGTGGGAATGCAGACTGGTGCAGCCATTATGGAAAACAATATGGAGTTTCCTCAAAAAATTAAATATGAAATTGCCATTTGACCCAATGATCCCACTTCTAGGAATATATACTAAGAATCTCGAAACACCAATCAGAAAGAATATATGCACCCCTATGTTCACAGCAGCACAATTTACAATAGCTAAGATCTGGAAACAGCCCAAGTGCCCATCAGTAGATGAATGGATAAAAAAAGCTGTGGTGCATTTATACCATGGAATACTATGCAGCAGTAAAAAAGAAGGATCTCTTACCCATTGAAACAGCATGGAGGGATCTGGAGCATATTACACTAGGCAAAATAAGCCAGTCAGAGAAAGACAAGTATCACATAAATTCATTCATATGTGGAATCTGAAGAATAAATAAACTGATGAACAAAATAGTTGGAGAGACATAGAAGCATGGAATAGACTTTGGAACCTCAGAGGGAAGGCAGGGCTGGGTGGGTGGAAAGAGATTAACCAAAGAACTTATATGCATATATGCATAACCCATGGACACAGACAATAATGTGGTGAAGGCTGGGTGGGGGGCAGGTGTGGGCTAGAAAGGGTCAATGGGGAATTAGGGGACATCTGTACTATTTTCAACAATAAAGATTTAAAAAAGTTAGGGTGCCCGCTAGGTCTAGCCATTGGTAAAACTATGAAATGGGCAAAATTTGCTTTGGGAGTTCCTTCCCTTCTGCTGCAGTCATACGCTGGCATCTTTCTGCTTTCTGCACCCGACCTGTAGGGGACTCTCAGGATTCAAGAAATGCCCTAAACTTCCAATGTGACTCCTCTCATCGTGGGTGCTTTCCTCTACTGTACTGCATTCTAAGGAAGGAGACCCCTC
The DNA here is from genome assembly GCF_000412655.1 of Myotis brandtii. Lineage (NCBI taxonomy): Eukaryota > Metazoa > Chordata > Mammalia > Chiroptera > Vespertilionidae > Myotis > Myotis brandtii. The sequence continues at coordinate 4,980 of NW_005353757.1, forward strand.
CTCTGTCTAGGGCACAATCTATAATAAGAAAAGCATAATATGCTAATTAGACTGGACAGCCGAACGACCTTCTGGATGTCCTTCTGGATGTCCTCCCGGACAACCTGCCGGACGAAACCGGGGTTGTGAGGGTCAAGGCAGCTGCGAGGGCTGAGCCCCTTGCACGAATTTCGGAAAAGCATAATATGCTAATTAGAGTGGACAGCCGAACGACCTTCTGGATGTCCTTCCGGACGTCCTCCCGGACAACCTGCCGGACAAAACCGGAGCTGTGAGGGCCGAGGCAGCTGCGAGGGCTGAGCCCCTTGCACGAATTTCGTGCATTGGGCCTCTAGTGGATAATAATGAGTTGACAATTCAAACTAATCCCAGTTAATGTGTCATCAAACCAATATATTAACCTTATAAGTGGACTGAATATTTTAGCCCAGATAAAATGTGTGCATCTTCAGAAGGTCCTGAGCAATTGGCACTAATGATAGAATTGGTCCACACTCAGGTAGACTGATGGGGGGCATGTTTTGACCAGTTAAGACTTCTGGTTCCTTTGCATGTGTGTGAATGGCCCTGTGTTCAAAAGCATGAACATTCCTTAGATTTTTAGAAGTGTCTGTAAGTATACTTAGGTGTGTGTGTAGTGAACTCATTGATTTTTGTGGTATCAGCAGTAATATGATGGGGTGCAAGATGAACCCCACTTTGCATGTCAGGAAAGGGAAAGCTAGCCATGCAGTCTTACCCTCATACTGTTTTTGAAGTTAAGCAAGGATAGCTCTGGGGCTTAAGTAAGCAGGTGAGTGTAACAGTGCAAAACATTTTCAAATTAAACTGCCCTTCCCCTGAACAAAGAAAAAAGCTGTTAAGTAGAAACACAATGGGGTTCATCTTCACCATACTGAGTGGGTGGGTATCCCATTATCATGAGCAGATTTACACATGTAAGTCCAATACATCCACAGGAGATTGTTCACAAACACATTGTATGGTGACTAATAATGACAAGACGAAAATCTTAGGACTTTATTATGTGCACATGAGATTGTGCAGTCTCATGATGGAATCTCATTTTCAATCTGGCTTGTATGCTATGGTTGGATTTTATCCAGTTAACTAACATCTAAACTGTCTTGAATGCCATTTGCTTATATATGTGTGTTATGTGTATGTATATATACATATACAAATATTTTTACATATATATATATATATATGTAAAACTACAGACAAAAGTTTAGTATCAAACACAAACAACCCAAATGAAGGTTTTCAAATTCACATTAACTTTTTTCATGAGATATTTTCAAAGCTGCTTTTAATTCTTTTCCACTGGTAAGGTTATTCTAATTATCAAAAAGTTAAACTAGGAAGACTCCCTTCACAGCTGATTCAGTTATGTTACAAGTTTTAGAGAACAGAGAGAAAATATACTGTAGATTTATACTATAGTTCACTGTTAATTTTATTTAATGTACATGTAAGTTGAACATATTTCACATTATATATATATATATTTTAATGTAAGCTATTTTAAATACATTCTCTTGAATTATATTTTTCTTTGGTTAGAGTTAATTATTTGAAGAACTAGACTCTTGTTTTCTATTACTCTCTTGTATTCTTCATTTAATAAGTATTTATTGACTGTCTACTCTATATCATGCAATTAGTGCTGTTCTCTCCTTTTCAATCCTTTTGATTATGCTTGCCTTTCCAAAAGATTTCATTCCTTTGAAGAATGCTTTTCCCTTTGGAAAGAGGACAATGCCTTTTTCTCTAGGGGAAATACAGACTCATAGAAACTCAAATTCCTCTTCAGTTATAAATGACCAATAGAACCATAAGATGGGAGACTTCACTTAAATCAGTAGACTTAAAAATAAGATTATATAAAAGTAAATAAACTCAAATTAATGATTTCCTATTATTGTCTGTTCCTATTTTAATCATTGTTCAGTCATAGTTATAATAAAAGAACTCCTGGCCTGATTGGCATGGCTCAGCGGTTGAGCATCGACCTATGAACCAGGAGGTAATGGTTCAATTCCCAGTCAGGGCACATGTCCAGGTTGTGGGCTTGATCCCCAGTGGGGGGCATGCAGGAGGCAGACAATCAATGATTCTCATCATTGCTGTTGCTATCTCTCTCTCCCTCTCCCTGAAATCAATAAAAATATATTTTTAAAAAAGAACTCCTGGATTCTATAAGTAAAAACTGTGAAATAACTTCACTTAGAGTATTCTGCATGGATTCAGTATTATTGTATGTCATTAATGAAAAAAAATCTTCTATCATGTATTATAATTCTCCTGGATTCTATAAGCAAAAAGTGTGAAATAACTTCACTTAGTGTATTCTGCATGGATTCAGTATTATTGTATGCCATTAATGAAAAAAAATCTTCTATCATGTATTATAATTCCAAGGCAAAGCTTGTTAGTTAACTAATATTTAAGATATTATAAACCAATTGCATTTAGAGATGTTTAGCTCTTTTCCTCTGTGATATATTTTTGTCTCAATATTTTGAATGGATAAAATAATTCTTTGGTTGGGAAGAAGACAATGCTATTCTAAGAAAAGTACCATAGATAATTACAAAAGTAAATTTGTATTGTAAATATAAATTTTAAAATACTTTTTAAACTAAAAAGCAATAATACTTCTTTAAGAGCCAGTCTGTCTCCCTGAAGATTGCATGCAGAGGGTGGGCAGCAATCAGTGACTTAATGTTGATGAGGAAGGAGGCGAGGTGCATGAAGAATCTGTCTTGCTGTGAGAGGCCTGGGTGAATCACAGAGAGACCCATATGAAAACATGTTTTCCATGATCATCTTTTTCTTTGTCCTTCTCTGATATTAGGAGGGGGATAAAGTCAAAGAGGAAAGGGGTTTAGATTTTAAAGGATCAGGTATGACCTTTTCATGGAAAAGTTGATGAAAATAAGGTCAAGGGAGTCATTTAGATTAGACAGCTTTCTGGAAGAAATTGGAAGAATAAAAATGCAATTAATGTAATTTCTCTGATAAATGAAATTTTCTTAGAACTTCAGATTTCTCCCATAAATGGTTTCATATTCACAAAATAATATACAAATGTATGTATGTTCAACTACCTGCCACTTAGTTTACCCTAAACATTATTGCCAATACCTGTGCAACTTCCTCATACTGCACCATTACCCCCACCCCACCATTATCTGCCTTTTTCTAGTTGGAGACAAAGCTAGACTGGATACAAGAAGTAGGTACAAAGAAATATGCAGGTTGTACAGAGTACTTATTTTGTGCCAAGTGTGTTTTAAGAGCTTTATAAATATTTAATCTTCACCAAAGACCTAGAAGGTAGGTACTATAATTGTTCTTATTTTATAGATAAGGAAAATGAGGCACAGAGATGTTAAAATAGTTGTCCTAGTCATACAGCAAATAAATGGTGGAGCTAGGGTTCTAGCCCATGTATCCAGGCTCCAGAGCTAATGCTATTAAGTACTACACTTTGCAAAGACAAGCTTCCTCCTGTCCTCACCACACACACACACACACACACACACACACACACACACACACAAGTCAATGTTTAAATTGCAGTTCACCTCCTCCTGGATAAAATTTAGCCTTTATAATCATAGCGAGATGACACTTTAGATTATATAGATGACACTTTTAATTATTCTACAGAGAGATTGTACTATTTTAAGTCTATAATATTATGTGGACATGATTGGATTAACCATCAATGGTTTGCTCTTCCAGTCCATGAAGAATCAGATGCCAGAATAGTACAGTTGAGCAACTCCAAGAAATGCATCTCATAATAGTGAGTTTTCCTTGAGTAGTTCATTAGCTCCCCCAAGAATACAGTTAGAAAATATCAAAGGAAATATATGATGATGAAGAAAGTTTACTATAAAAAATGTTTATGCCAGGAACTGAGAAGTACAATCTCAGATTACTGTATGTGGCTATTGTACTAAAAAACTTTCACAAGGTTGAGAAGTTGCATACACAATCTATCCATCAGATGTTTTTGATAAATGCCAACAAAGGATTCACTTTGACAGTATAGACACAGGCATGCACACTTCATGTTCAAAATAATGGATAGAACGTGAAGAGTCCTCAAGCTAAAGATTCCTGAAATCTCAGGAGTCCAAGGCAATTGATCTTTAGTTGTGGTTACTGATATTATTAAACACTGGCATTTAAGAGCATTTTGAGCTCTGATTCTGAATTCCTTTCAACTTGAAGTGAATTTGCATTCAATCTATATATAAAATTACAAAGCCTAAAGATGTTTTGGGGATTAAAGAAATTCTGTCAATTAAAATCACTAAATAAGAAAGCAAAGAGAGGCACTCGGATGTTCTTTCTCTCGTCTAATAGCATTTTGCTTTATCTCATGGAGAGGACTAAACTTCATTGTGAGTAACCCTAATTATTTCTCCACTTAATAAATGTCCAGTTACTTTAACTACAATTGTTTTATTACTTAATCAAACACCTTTACAGATACCTTTTAAAATTAAATGTTTTATTTTGAGGTAAGTGGAGGTTCATATGCAGCTGTAAAAAATAATACACAGAGAACCCGTATGCTCTTTCCTCAGTTTCCCCTAATGGTAACAGCTTACAGAACTATAGTACAAAATCATGATATTGATACAATGAAGATGCACACTCATTTTATTGACATATTTCCCTCATATTGTCTTTTTATTATTATATCCTCTTCCCTCTGTCTCTACACCCTCCTTGACCGCAGGCCACCACTAATCAATCTGTCCTACATTTGGATGATCTTGGCCTTTCAAGGATGTTATGTAAATGGAATTACATGTTTGTTTAGCCATTGACCTGTTGAAGGAAATCTGGGTTGTTTCCAGTTTTTGAGTATAAAGAAGAAAGCTATTATAAACATTTATATCTGGCTTTTTATGGGAACATAGGTTTTCCTTTCTCTAGGATGAATGCCCAGGGGTGCAATTGTGGGTTATGGAATTTACATAATTAGTGTTTTTTTTTTAAAGAAATTGCAAAACTGTTCTACAGAGAGATTGTACCATTTTAATTCCCACCAGCAATGTATGTGGGATCCAGTTTCTCGTTATTCTTACCAGCATTTGGTGTAATAGCTATTGTTTATTTTACCATTCTGATAGGCATATAGTAATATCTCATTGTGGTTTTAATTTATATTTCCCTCATGGCTAATGATGTTGAACTTTCCATGTGTTTATTTGCCATCTATATATCTCTGGCAAAATGCTCTTCATGTCTTTGCTCATGACTTAGTTGGATTTTTTTTTTTTACTGTTGAGTTTTGAGAGATCGTTATGTTTACTAGATACTCTTTTGTGGTTTGCAAATATCTTCTCCCAGTTTCTAGCTTGTCTTTTTATCCCTTTAACAGGGTCTTCCATGGAGCAAAAGTTTTTAACTTTTATGAAGTCTAATTTATCAATATTTTTATGTATTTGCTTCTGGTGTTAAGTCTAAAAATTCTTTGACTAGCTCTAGATCATGAAGATTTTCATGTATATTTTTTCTAAAGGTTTTATAGTTTTGCATTATACAGTCTGTGACCCATTGTGACTTAATTTTTGTATGATTTTTGACTGAAGTTGATTTTTTTCCCCTTAGTTGGTCATATCTGTGTGTCTATTTGGCATGAGTCTCATTGATCTATGTACCTATCCCTCCATCAATATCCCACAGTCTTCTTTTTTTAATTGATTTCAGAGAGGAAGAAAGAGGGAGAGAGAGATAGAAACATAAATGATGAGAGTGAGTCATTGATTGGCTACCTCCTGAACACCCCACACTGGAGATCGAACCCACAACCCGGGCATGTGCTCTGACCGAGAATGGGACTGTGACTACCTAGTTCATAGGTCAACGCTCAACCACTGAGCCACGCTGGCCGGGCATATCACACAGTCTTGATTACTCTAGTCACATAATACATCTTAAACTTCATAGACTGACTCCTCCCACTTTATTTTTTATTTTCAAAATTGTTTGAGCTATTCTAATTTCTTTGCTTTTCCATGTAAATTGTAGAATGACCCAGTCTATACCTACAAACAATCTTGCTGGGATTTTGATAGGAATTGCTTTAAAGTCATATATCATCAACTTGGGAAGAACTGATAGTTTTACAATGTTGAGTCTTAAAATAATGAACATGGTATCTCTCTCCATTTATTTAGATTCTCTTTGTTTTCTTTCATCAGTGTTTTCGGTATCAAAGTCCTGTACATGTTTTGTTAGATTTTCACAGAAGTAGGAGGGCTGCTGGGTGAAGGTGGAAGTCCAGCCTCCACATGTGGTCTCTGCTGACACGGAGAGGGGTTAAGATGATGGAACTGATCACTGCCTGGTGGGGAAGGAAGTCCAGGTTCCCTACTCATCTTCTCTAATGCCACTGTGGTGGGGTTTGGGCAATTTGTTACAATCTGACGAGGAGGGAAGTCTAGCTGGTGTAGACTACACTTAGCCTTGCTGGTGTAAGTAGGGTTGGGATGGGAGTATTATCTGTGGTGTTTGGCTGGAGTATAGCAGTTATTATCTAAAAGCTTTCTGTCTTGCTAGGATACCTCTATCTTGGTCTTTTAGCTAGAGATAGCATTTCCAGGTTGCCAGGCTTAAATTCTGGAATATATGGGGCACAAAGAAAACTCAGGAAACTCACTGCTGTGTTGTTCATTGTGTACCAAGGTCTCTACTAAGTCTCACTTATTCTCTATACCTTTCAGAGCCTTCTAATATTTACTTTATTTTGTATATAATTTCCAGAGTAATTGTATTTAGTGCAAATACAATATGTATCTTCCCAGAAGCAGAAGCCCTACAAATATTTTTTTAAATGTATTTTATTGATTTCAGAAAGAAAGGTAGAAAAGTAGAGGGGAAAAAAGATAGAAACATCAATGATGAGAGAGAATCATTGATGGGCTCCCTCCTGCATGCTCCACACTGGGATGGAGCCCACAACCTGGGCATGTGCCCTGACTTGGAATTGAACTGTGACCTCCTGGTTCATAGATCAATTCTCAACTACCGAGCCACTCCAGCCAGGCCCTACAAATGTTTTAAAGGCACAGTAAGTTACACAAGCCTTATCCAGTTTTAATAGACTGAAAAAATTACACAACACTCTATTTGTCTCAATAAAATTCAGTTCACACAAATGATAATCTGCACTTAGAGACTTCCTATAGCAGCCCCATTATGAGAAACTGAGTATTGGTCTTTCAATTAGCTCATCTACAGAACTGAGATAATGATTCTAAGCTACAAGAGAAGGGACCATGCCTCTTTTTTTTTTACCATCATAAACTTGGAACACATACTAAGGGCTTAATAAACATTTATTGGAGGAGTAAACAAATGATATCTCTGGGAGGATATAACCATTAAATAGGTAGAGACTTTTGGATAAGACATTTGTTCAAGAACATTTGTTTGAGAGAGCCTATTATTTAGTTGGAAATAACTAGTCCTTTTAAAATTAAATACAGGCAATTCCAAAGAGCTTATTACACAGAGTGTGTATGACCAATAAACCTTTATATCATGCTAATTTTATAGAAATGGAATTTTCCCCCTTGTGCTATATATTGGCCTGTAACAAAAATTTTAACTTACAGTTAAGAATAGATTTTAATTAATGACATAGAATATGTCAACTTTTTATACTTGCTCATATCCATATATACTTTAGAGTTAACACATCTTTTTATTTTTTTAGCCATTTTGGTAATAATCCTCTAATATACTTTTATTTTGAGCACATCTCTTCCAGTAATTGGATGTCTATTTTATATACGGTGGAGTATTGTTTACAGCTGTTTTAAGGTAAGTGCTGAACATCAAATTCAATAATGCTGCTATTATCTAAATGTATATTTATATGAATGCAAAATATAGTATTACAGTAATAATCTAAAAGACTGTTACTAACAATTACCATATTTTATAAGTAGCACTGAGCTAATTTGGTTTTACTACCTGGAAATTCTGGTAAATGATTTGCTGTGAATGGCAACTGTAGACAGTGGTAGGAAATTATTATTCCACAAATGTTATTACATCATCTATGAATTTACAGAAAGTGAGTCAATATTAAAAAATCAATTTATCTGTATGATAGAGGGACACTATTCTTTTGTCCAAGATACTAAGACTTTTGGACAAAAAGAAAGTGTATCCAACTGCTCAATTTTTTTTAGGACAATTTGGGTTGGTTTCATGATTGGAGAGTGGTAAAAACATCATCTGATTTCACAATTATATTATCCTGTATATCAAACTCTTTCTTAGTTTCTGATCCATGTTTTTAAGTTTTCTGGTGTCATTATTTGTTTTCTCATTCCTTCATTCACTCACTCATTCATTCAGTAGTTTTGCTTGCTTCTGGGGAATCAAAGAAGAATAATACACAGTTTTGCCTTTAAGCATGCACAAGTTTAGTAGGGGAGATATAAATGTAAAGAAGGTAATTAAAATATGATTTATTAAGTTCCCTGGTAAATGTAAGGACAGGCTCTTAAGGGAACATACATTAAGAGCACCAAACTCAGCCTCTACATGCATGTGTGTGAGGAAGAGAGACACACACAGGGGGTGGGGGTGGGGGGGTCAGGGTGTGTGATGCTACAAATTAAGGAAAGCCTTCTGAGAGAAGTTACCTGAACAGAGTCTTGAACACTGAGAAAAAAGTGAGCCAGGCAAAGGCAAAAGGAAGAAAAGGAATTGAATTAGCATTACTGAAGCAAAATAAACTCTGCAATTGTTCCTACCTGTATCTAACTTTGAAAAGTTATGTTCTTTTTGACTAAATAATAGACTTCTCTACGGTTGTTTATGAACAAATACCTTACAATAGTCTCTACCTATTTATGTTTATATCACCCTAGCGATAGCTTCAATCATTTATCTATTTGTTACCTGGGGAACTCAAAGCACTTCGGTGTTGCTGGGAAACCAAGAAGGATGTAAAATGTGATGGGAATTCAGTCTGGAGGTGGGGTAGGGGTGGAGGGCTCCAAGCACTGAGAGCCTCTATGCTATATTGAAGGAAAAGGGAAAGTCACTATGGGTTTTAAGCAGCTGGGGTGACTCAATCACATCTGATTTTTAGCTTGACGACTCTGTAGTTTCTGTGCAGGGTGCCCTTGCAGAAGCCTTGGACAGCAGAATGGCTACTACAGAGGATCAGCTGAGAGCTATAAAGCTCAAACTAGGAAGCAGCCGGGTGGATGGTGAAGAGATGATGGCTTGAGAAATATTTAAGAGATATGATCATCAGGTCTCAGTGTTTCAATGAGGTGAGAAGAGAAGGGGAAAATCATCCCAGATTTCTGGTGCTGATGAGTAAGAGGATGGCACTGACACATATGGACTATGAAGGAAGATGCACTTTCAGGTTTGGGCATGCTGAATTGGAGGTGTCTCCAAGACATGCAGGTGGAGATGTTAAAGGAAATAGAGGCTCAGGGCTAGAGGTCTCCATCTGATAATCAACAGTCTTAGGGCGGTAGTCACAAGCAAGATAGAGAGTCTAGTAGAGAGTGAATAGACTGAAATGAACAATTGGGCAGACACAAATTCTAAGAAAGACTAAATTCTCAAAGGGTGAGAAATCAACCTCTAGGTAAGCATGTGAATTCCAAAATGGACATTGGTGCTACTTTCTGTGACTCTTTGAAATCATGGATGGCCTAACTTTAGGTCAGAATCTTAGTTAGCCCGGATCTGAGCTTACTGTATGCCTCCAGGGGCCAGGCAAGTAATATCAACCAGAGGCTGCTTGGTTGTTAGAAAATAAATGGCTAGCGATTGAGGGCCTGTATGCTGATTTCAAGACAACGGGGCACCTCAGTTGTCTTCATTAGAGGATACAGGTAGAAGATGCCCACTCTTCCAGTTTTTCATGAGAATTAAGCCCAGATTTTTATGTAAAATATTCCACTTTTTCAATCTGGGAAGTTAATTAAAATTTAAAACACAATGCAGGGACCAAGGGAAAATACAAGTGCCTGTGGCCTACACTTTGTGCTCTCTGCAATAGGCAACTTGAGTTGGAATGACTGAGAACAATGCTGAGGGTCGGGAATTGGTGAAGGCCCATTCACAGGGAGTGCATTCCACCAACAAGTATTTAATTTGTGCCTAACATGTGCCAGTTTGGTTGGAAAGACTGAGAACAAGGGTCGGGGATTGGTGAAGGCCCATTCACAGGGAGTGCATTCCATCAACAAGTATTTAATTTGTGCCTAACATGTGCCAGTTTCGAAGGATTTAGTGGTGAATAAAAGTCACAAATTCTGAAAAACTAATTACATATTAGGAGCCTTCCCGCCCTCTGTGGTTGGTTATTCTCTGTGATACTGACATGTGGTTGAAACAAACCTCAGTGTTTGTGGTAGAAGAACCAGGCCAGCACTTGGCTGCTGGTGTCAGATTAGTTCACATTTAACTCTGCCACTTATTTGATGCCACGTATTCGACTCTGTTGAGGACATCTATGCTGATTGAAAGACAATGGGGCACCTCAGCTGTCTTCATTACAGGATACAGGTAAAGGATGCCTTAGAAAGGTCCTTGCGTCCTCTGTGCTTGTTTTCTGGACTGTAAAATGTACATAATGATAATACCAACGTACAGAATTGTCCTGAGAATAAAGGGAGGTGATGTCTATAAAGTGTTAAGCCCATGTTCTGGCTCATATTATCTGCGAAAGAGGTTAGCTATAATAATGATGATGATGTCTGACTTGGCAACCTGCCCATGTGTCTAAAACAAGTGATTTAATAACGCTTACAGAATGTAAATGTGACTTTTGCTCACGGAAGTGGGAGCAGCCATTTGAGAGGCAACCCTGTTTTTGAAAGCTGTACTTTAAGGAAATTGATTTCTGGATACAAGGCAATGCCCTGAAGTGATTCTAAGCAGGTGCAAAACCAAATTAATTGCCAATCAGTTGTATATGCTAATACAAATACGATCCCTCCTGCTGAGCTCCTGGAGGGCACAGATGTGTATTTTGGATCCTGTAGGAATTGGGGGTTGCTCTCAACAGTGGAACTGCTTGAGGGGAAAGAGGTTTGCTCTCATTACCACAACTGACACCCCTTGTCTTTCAAATGAACAGAGTAATAAAAAATCTGTTCCTGACCCTCTGTGGTGAGGGGATACAGCTGACCTCATGAGACAGAACTTGTGGTTTTGATTGGATCTGACCAGAATTATGCATATTAAAAAGTCTCTCTTACACCATAAAGCGTTTTTCCTTCAGTGAATATTAATTCAGCATTTCCTATGCACCAGGCGCTGAGCCAGGTGCTGGGTATGAGAACAAAATGGACAAATTCCCACTCTTCGTGGAGTTTATAGTCTAATGAAGAAGGCAGGCTATTCAGCAAGAAATAGCATAAATTCAGGTTCATAGTACAGCACGTAGAAGGAGCACTTAACTTAACCCAAAGGATGAGCAATGGCTTCCCAAAGGAAGTCATGTCAAAACTGACATTTAAACTTCAGTAACAGAGTCAGCCAAACAAGGAAAAATGATGACAAATTCAAGAAGAGCAGGAACAGTGTTTATTACAACATTAAGTAAACCATCTTTTTTCTCTGCTCGTCACCGTTTCTTAATTATGTGTCAAGATTTAGTTTTAGGATAATTTTCAAATTGTTGTTGTTGATTTAACAGATTATATTATTAAAGTACACACTGACTTGGACGTGGTCCTGGACTTACTGCCATTTTAAATTAGCACATTGCCTACCAATTTCATAGATCTCGAAGACATTTGCATGTGCATCAATGTGGCAGGTAGATAATCCATCCCCTTTGCATTGTCTCTTCCCCCCATTGCCACTTCTCATTTAGCTCTTGCTGCCTCTTACTGCTATATTGTCTTCACTGATTTCCTTGTTTCATTTTCCCCCTTACTTTAGTTCCTTGTATGCTTTGCTGCATTCTATCATTTCTGTGCTTGCAGTTTCTCATGGAATCCCCACAGCCTGAGACGTTAGTAATGAATCATTCACCTCGGCATTCAAAGCTTTTCACGTGGTTCTGGCCTACCTTGTCAGCTGCTCTTGCATGACTCTGCAAATGAGTTTGTGGAGCGAGCTATGGCTCATACAGGTTAAGAAATGAGCAGAATAATTAAGAAGGGAAGCATGTAATTCATACCCACAACCAAAATATCTTTGAAAGAGATTCTGAAACTTCCTTTGTTAACCCAGAAGCTTCTTTTGCAAAATCTACATGAAATGAATAACAACTATCCTTTATATAGCCATAAGTTAGAAGCCTCCATAGCTTCCCCTTTCCACACTCTGTAGCTTCATTTCTCTGGGCTTTTCTCATTGGCCCGATTTTCCAGCCCTTTAATCACTCTCAGTGCATTCCTCCAGAGAGGTCTCCCAATTCTACACATTCATTTAATGTGCAGGGTTCCAGACCAGGCCTTTAATTACAAATGTAAAAGTGATGGTGGGAGTGGAATCATAATAACCTCATATTGCTTAGTGTTATGCTTGCCCCTAAGGAAAACATGACTTTGTTTCTATTGTGTTAACTTTTAGGTTCATATTACTCTAAGCTGGTGATTTTCAACCTTTTCATCTTATGGCAGACATAAACTAATTACTAAAATTCTGTGGCCCACCAAAAAATATATTTTTTGCCAATCTGACAAAAAATAGGTGTAATTTTGATTAATTCACACCAGATGGCTGTTGTCATTTTTCAATTTGACAATCTAAAGGAAAAGAGGTTGGTGCCCCTGACTAAATAGTCAGGCATTGCATGTTTTACAGGTTTCAATTATAATCATTTAATAAATAAAATTTTTGAGGGTTTAAAATGTCTCAATTATATGTGTCATATGGCCTCTTGAGACTGAAGGAAGGGGACAGCATACATTGTCTACACCTTGAGGTTGTAATAATTTTTATCAGTGTGATTATTATTAATAATAATGATGGCTTCTATTTACTATATGGCTATTCTACTATATTTTACTATATTCCAAGTTCTGCACTAGAGGATTTTCAAGAAGTAGAGCATTTATTTCTCACAACTCTAGGAATTTAAGCCTTCTGTCCAAGGTCACAGATTTTAACTTGCAGGGCCATGATCAAGCCTAGATCTCTCTGATGCCGTAATTATGTGTATTCACTGCAAAACCACTTCCTTAAAACTGTTTTCTAATGAAGTTTTAATTATTTGAAAATTAGAAACTAAAAATGCTGTGGACCAGGGATTCTTCTGTAATGGTCCCCTTTGAAGGAGTCTAATGATTTCCAAATACAAAAGCAAGACATTGTTGATGGACATTCAGATTTGTTTTTCTTCTTCATCCACGGACCTAGCACCTGGCCCATAATAAAAACTCAATAAATACTTGCTGAATGCAAGGTAAGACCTAAGAATCTATTTTCTCACATGACATGAAGGTAACTCAGCTGTTATACATGTAACTTCAGATGTAATCATGATTTTTGACAAATGCAGTTTTTGACAGATTAATACATTCTTTTTTTCCACTCTCCTCCCATGTGTAGGTCTGACCCTCCCCTGCCTCAGGGTGGTGCCCCCTCAACCTCCCTGCCTCACACAAAGGTAACAGGACAATCAGAAATTCAGAAAGGTAAAAGTTTTCTCTTGTACCTTATCTAAATAATCTAAGATGAAATCATAACTTTGAAAAGAAGGTACATAATGTTGTCTGGCATTTCTTTGTTAAGCTGTCTTTCAGATTCCAGTCCTTTCTTCAGTATGATCACAGACTCTTGTTAGCTACACAAGGTGAGCTCTGCCTGTTTTGACAGAACTGAACATTCTGAACAGGAAACAAGGAGAGGAGATGTGTAAAGCTATCACTTAAACACACTGCTTCCTAGCTCCTCGCTTGACGTGGCTGGGGAAAAAATATGATGATTCTTTAATACTATAGATGACTGGGCAAGAGGCATACAGCATGTTTCTCCCCTTGCCAGCATTCTTATTAAATTTTTTATTCAAGACAGGTTTGGAAAATTAAATGGGTAACTCCAGACAAAATAGTGAATCTCATTATCCTGAGTTAGCATTTAAATAAGAACTATAGTATATTTGTGGTCCACAATCTCTAAGACAGCCCTCAGTGATCCCCACCTCCTGGTCTTCATGTGCTCATGTAAGGCCCTATCCTTGGGTGTGCGCTGGACTTAACGAATAGAATATAGCACATCCAAGATGAGGTTATAAAAAAACTGTGCCTTCTATCTTGGGTGCTCTCCCTTAGACCACATATGAGACTGTGGCCACAGCTGAAAGCTTGACCGTAAGCTCATGAGACACCTTGAGACAGAGGAACTCAGCTCAGCCATACCCTGACTCCTGTACTGCAGTAGCTGTGAGATAATAAATATTTGCTGTCATAAACCTCCAAGTTTTGGGATGATTTATTGAACAGCAATAAATAATTAATATAATATTAAAAATTCAAAAAGCTTTCCCTCTACTAAACTCCTCTGGTGTTTTCTGTCCCTTGTCCTTTGTGATAAAATTCTCGTGGCATGCACCAGATTTTAACCTATATTATAGATGTGTCATTTCTCCTGCTTGTCTATAAACAGAATCTCATTTCTATTAATTTTTGAATTCCTCTTCTTTCCTCTAGTTCCTAGAAATGAGCCTCACATGTTGTAAATGCTGAATAAATATCTGACTAGTAAATATGTGAATAAATCTTGCCTTTAAGGACCAAGATGCAGTTGGGTAACTTGACATTAGACAAGGCTTCTATTTGATCTGCTAATCATTTCCTGACTCCTCATACATCTTAATGTATTAATAACCGCCTTTCAAGAATAATCTCTGCTGAGATTTCTACTGTAGAAGATACAATTAAAGTTTGAATAAATGACATGGCTTCATTATTTCTTTACGATGTGGACAGTTTATAACATGCAATCACAAATCGAAACATAATGTGTATTTCTACTATCCAACAGACATGTTTTTTTGTAAAAATTAGTAATCACTTGAATGTATAAGAAAATGAGCTTGTCTCATTAGTAATTCATGGAACTATTACTAATAAGCAGCAAAGCAGTATTTTCATGTAAAAATTTATGCTTATATTCTTGTCCCCTAGTAGTTTGTTATTGTTATCTTTTAACATAAACATAACTAGTACAGGAAGGAGAAGAGGGTCACCAAGATCAGCTTGGAGAAGTGGAAACTGTGGGCCTGAAATAAACTGATGTTGCTTGTGTAACAGAGCACGCCATTCTGGTTATTATGCAAATTGTTAGGAATGATATTAAGTTTTGAAGGACTTAATCAGGATTTAAATTTTTTTTTTATATTAAAGGAAATTTAAAAGGTGACCTTTTGCTGCCATCACAAAAGGAAGTAATAAGGAAAAGAATCTTTAATTAAGCCTATCAGAGGAAAGTGAAGATATATCATTGGCATATGATCAATATAGCAGTTGACTTCTCCATTTTCATTTCTTGTCACATAAAGTGGAAACAATCAGTAAAGCAGTCATATATATGAA
>NW_005353757.1:20601-42983 GCF_000412655.1 Myotis brandtii
TTTTATACAAATGTTACTAACTAAAGGAACTGGAAATGTTAATAAAATTATCCAGGGTGAATCTGGTTTATTTGTCTTTTGTCTCCCACCCTTCAGTGTAGACCATCACTGTCAATGACTTTGTTATCTGACTCAACGATGAGGATAGTTCTGCTGGTGGCTTTCATTACTTTCTCATCAAAGCCACATTGGGAAGTTTCAGAAATTTAATCTTTCCTTCCTAGGACACCTTAAAGGACAAATGATCCTCCTCCCTCCGTTGTTCATCAGACATGGCAGAATATCACTTGGTTTAGCTAACTTCAGTTAGGTTCCTCAAGAGCTGTGTGTGCATGGTGGGAATAGAAGTGCGAGGGCATTTCCGAGTCTTCCCACATCCGTAACATGGTTGGCCTTTCCTGAACCAAGATTCTCCAGTTCAAATTACATTGACTAGCAAGAAGGTACTCCATGACTCTTAGGTTTCAATTATAATCATTTTATAAATAAATTTTTTGAGGGCTTAAAATGTCTCAATTGTATGTGTCATAGGGCCTCTTGAGACTGAAGGAAGGGGACAGCATACATTGGGTGAGCAAAGGGTACCTGGTACAAATGTTGTGCATAAATGAGTCAGGGCCATGGATGTTAGTCTTGGGTCTGCCATGATAACTTCATGGATTTTGCATTTTTTTTTTTACAATAAAAGAAGTCATTATTTCACCTTTCCTTATCTGAGAACTGTGGACTGGGATCACAGTTTATAGGATGACAACTTAGGAGCTGGAAAGGACTTTGGAAATCATGTAGTTGCCCCTTTCTTCCTCAAATTTATAGAGAAGTGAATTCTCATTTTCCCAGATGACCTGAGCTTGAGGGATGCCTGAGCTTGAGCTTTATAGAGAGCTCTTTCAGGACTCAGTCCATAACCCACCACACTTGCTTCTGTTTCGTTTCTACTTTCCCTTAGTGAATAGCCTAGAGATGTATACAAAACACCACCTGAGTTAGCCTCTACGCTGCTGCCCTGTTACAACTGTCAGCCATAGATTTCAGAGTTCCCTACAGTCTGGAGCCATACAAAAATTTTCAACTGCTTTAAAGAGATTGGATTGTGATCCAATGTTTCCCTGAGTAGTCTCCCTATGATTTTGGGGAGGCTAAATGTGAATGTAGACGAGCATCTTCCAGGGAAGTGGGCTCTTCGTGGAAGCCATTTCTGTGTCCATGAGCTGACAGGATGTGTTGTCGCTGTCCTTCACAAATAAGTGCAGCCTGAGAGCTGTCAGGCATGTCTGGGCCTGGGGGCCCTGGGCACCCACTGTGATCGATCATGACTGCACCTGGGCCATTTCCCTATGCTAGTAATGACAATATCAGACTCCATTTCACTTGGCTTAAAGACAGACACTGATGGTCAGGGAAAAGGAGGAGAATGCTGACCTACTTCACAAGGTTAACCCCATTCCCCCATGGTTAAGGGGCTTGGGTCCTCAACTTCTAGCCTGATTTTCCATGTTGTTTTTGGGGCATCAGTGTCACATAGGCAAGTGGGCAACTGACCAAGAACTAGCAGAAACATTACCACTTCACAACTTTCTGGGATTGTCTGCATGTGACCCTGAATCCCTGGATTTAACTAATTTTTCTTGGAAGAATTCCACTTTGAAAACACACTGAGTGCTTTTTTGCTATTCTGAGTGCAAAACTGAGGAATAATAATAATAAAAAAAATCAAAGATCACACTTAAAAAACATGAATTATGTATCAGGCTCTGAGCTAAACACATGAAGTGGAATCAGGAAAGTGAAGGGAGAATAATCATGTCTCTTGCCCAACAATCCAGAGCTCATTAGTGGTGGACTCATTTTTCAGGTCCTGGTGGTCCTTTTGCAAGGCCTACCCCCTTAATCACCACCTAAGACCCAAGAAACTTGTGGTCTCCTTGAGGGTGGCACTTCAGAAACTTCTAGTCTTCATAGACATGCAAATAACTAGCATTAGTATGAGACAAAATTAAATAATTAATAAAAAGCGGTGAAAGCACTAGTGATGTGGGAGTACAAGGTAAAAAAGCTGGATCTGACTCAGAATGCTGCTGACTGAGGCATGAGCAGGGGATGGACCAAGGCGGGGGCGTGCTGTGTCTCAGCAAGGCCAGTGCTGGGCAGGCCAAGAGTGTGTGCTCCATGGAGACCTAAGGTGGGAGAAAAGCCTGGAATGCAGTTTGGAACAAAGTCATGATTGAGTTTGAATCCAAACTAGTTATGTGGATTTTATCCTGTAGACAATAGGTGCCAACTTTACATTTTAGAACAGAGTGTCATGAGCTGCCCTGTGTTCTGGAGAAGCAACTTTGATGTCCATAGGTAGATTGAGGTTGGAGAGATAGGAACCGGGAGGCCTGTCAGGGCCCAGGTGAGTGGTAGGAGAGGTTGAAGTAGATCAGGGACAGGTGGGTGGGGGGATATGAGGAGAAGTAGAGATATGGCAGTGGAAGGCCTGGTGACAGCTTACACACATGGCGGGGAGGACATTGGTTACTAGCATGGGTGTTAGAAAGGCTGCAGGAGCCTCTGGGGAAGACAAGGTAGCCCAGTAAGGACAGGTTGTGAGACAGGTTTTTGAGCTAAGGATTGTAACCCCAGTGACAGACTCAGTTCTTGTGGGTGTGTGAGGGTCCTGCAGATCACCTATGTGAAAATTCCTAGGGGAACCCAAAGTAGAGCCCAGGGAGAGATCAGGGCTGGAGCCATTAGTGTAGAAATGCCTGGTGAAACCCCCACAGTGAGTGGGTGGATGGTTGAGGGAGGTAGTGGAGAAGCAGACAAGAGGATGAGGGCAGGATCACAGGCACCTTCCCCAAGGAGCAGAGGAGAGCTCCGGGTCAGGGGGCATCTGAAAGATGTGATAAGAAGCAGGGGATAAGAAGGAGGGTGATCCAAGAGATGGCAGGAGAGGCCTTTAAGCAACAGAGAGAACTTTCCCCATATTCATTTCAAAGGTCTTACTAATTTTTTTTAAGGCAAATGATAGAAATCAACTAGCCATGGCAAATAGAAATAAAGCAATTCTCTATCATCCCCCAGCTCCAGTCAGACTGTTCAACACAATTTATTTCAGACACATGAAGATGTGTTTCAATGTGCCTGGGAGCAGTCAATTAAAGAGATTAAAGGCAGAGAGCCACTGAGCCACTGCAGCAAAAGTATTTAAGTTGTAGTTCCTTCTGCAGCTATGATTGCTCCACTTCTCAGCAATCAGAACTTCCTTATTCTCTGCTCTTTCTGGCTGTTGGAATCAAAGGGAAGCTATTTCTTTTCCCTTCTATTTTTTTTAAAAGATCTTAGAATCATAGATTTCCATCATTTTCAGTACTTATCCTATTTAATAAAAGGGTAATATGCAAATCAACCGAAGGGCAGAACAACTGGTAGCTATGACGTGCAATGACCACCGAGGGGCAGACACTCAACACAGGAGCTGCCCCCAGCCCTGATCGGGGCCTGCTGGCCAACCTCTCAGTCCCTTCCCCCTGGCCCGCAGGCTCCGATCGCCTGATGGCAAACAGGGAACTGGGGGTGGGTGGCAGCAGGCATGAGCGGCACCAGGCCAAGGCCCCTGCCCTGCCAGTTGCCCCACACACAAAGGGCAATGGGAGACTGGGGGTGGGGCTGGCGAGTGGGCAGGACCGGCCAACCTCTTGGTTCCTCCCTCCCGCCGGCAGGCTCTGATCGCCCAATGGGGAGTGGGGAGCCGGGGGTGCTGCCCCCATGGCCTGCAGCCCAATTGCCCAATGGGGAACGGGGAACTGGCAGTGGGTGGCAGCAGGGGCCGAGAGGTTGGCCGTTCACGCCAGCTGCTGGCAGCCAGGGAAGATGGCCCTGAATCCAGGCCAGGCCTAGGGACCGTACATGTGCACAAATTTCGTGTGCTGGGCCTCTAGTATTTTATATTTCATCCAAGCATAGGAACACTTCATTTAGTTTAAATTACTTTAGCATGTCTAAAGAATTCATCCTTCTATCCCCCATTTATAGCTGAGCAAATCAAAGTCAAAGGTTTTCCTAAAATTAAGTATTGTAGGTTAGGCAGCTTAAAAAAGAAATCAAACCTTTGTTTGATTTCATTGACCTCTCCAGACAAACCTCATGTCAATATCTGTTCTTGTTGAGTTAGGACACTTATAAACCTAGATCTTAAAACCAGAAGCTTCTGTGCAAATCACCACATTCCACCTATTCTTTTTACTGACTGATGCTCACTCTAGTTAATAACTTACCCAAAGTCCTGTGGCCAGAGATTTCTGGACCTCACCAGGAAAAGCCCACGGCTCCCATAGTTGCAGTATCTTTTCATTCTACCCGCAGGCTCAGTCCCACCCCACGAGGGTGAACATCACTTGGGCAGGAAGGATCTGAGGAACTCTAGTAGGCAGTTCACTTGAGATGGCTGCAAGGCCTGAGATGTCTTTCTGATGCAGCTTTGACACATGGCTTCAACCTCATTCTTAAGAGCAGATCCCTGGCAGCCCAGTTGTGCTAATTGAATGTCTGTGTTGTTTCTGTGCCTCAGTTTCTATCTTGGTTCTATGTCTAGTATCTTAGTCCCTGCTGGATATCAGAATCTGATTTAGATGCCCTCCTGATGTCATGGCTCTATCTTTGAGCTAGAGCCAGAGTCTGGGGCCCTGTCACTTTCCCATGAGTCATGAGCTTGAACTTCTCATTTCCTGGCTGCCAAACTTTGCCCACCTGCCAGGAGACGTTGGCTCTCTCAGGACTATTGTGTCCAGAAATATTTCCACCTGAGGCTCTGGACTTCTGGCCCTTTTGTGGCTATGTTTGCTCCTTCAGAGCCTGTACCACAAGACTGGGAGAGGCTGCTTCTGGGTCCTGCCCCTACACCCAGTCTTCCTTATCCTGAGATTTTACACAGAATTAGTGAATAGCACAAAGCCTGGATTCCTAACTTCTGAGTCAGCATTTACCATGCTTTTTTCTTTCATATCCTGTAGAACTTGGGTCCACTTACTAGAGTGTGAATTTAGGCAAAAATTTCTACTTCTGTTGGCATCACTTTCATTAGATGAAATATCGAGATGATAATATTAACTCCCAAGGGTTGTTACAGGTTGAAATGAGATATAAGAATTTGTGGTATAGACAAAAAATGTTTGATCTCAGCTGAGGGCTATGGCTTTTGGCACTCATCTTTTTACAACTAATTACCTGCATTCTCCCTGTGCTAAATATTGTAACAGGAAGTCTACAGCAAGGCTAAGCACTACATTTGTGGATATGCTTTGGTGCAGCAATATTGATCCAGCTCTAACGTGGCTTGTTACTGATTCATGCCTTCACTTACTGCACCATTAATCTGGGTAAGTGTGGACATGCTTTTGAATGTCGGTGTCAAGTCCTCAGGTTAGCTACATAGGGGCATTGAAAAATATACCATGAAATGGAATAAGTTGGCCCTATTTTTAAGGTCCCACCTAAGCCTTTCTTGGCCTGTGTTTTATCTTTCATAAAATAATGGGCATGATGATACTTTTCTATGAAAGTGTAAAAGCAAAAATTCCATTTGGAACAAAATCGAAGGAGAACTTTTAACTGAAATATTTAGCAGACAAAAGCAGCCTGTACAGTGCTCGATCTCCCCAGGAACTTCTAGGACAGTGGTTCTCAACCTTCCTAATGCCGCAACCCTTTAATACAGTTCCTCATGTTGTGGTGACCCCCAACAATAAAATTATTTTTGTTGCTACGTCATAACTGAAATGTTGCTACTGTTATGAATCGTAATGTAAATATCTGATATGCAGGATGGTCTTAGGCGACCCCTGTGAAAGGGGTCGCGACCAAAAGGTTGAGAACCGCTGTTCTAGGAGGTTCTCTAGTACCTGGCTCTCTACGTATGTTATCTTACTTAGATAAACCAAGGTCTAACCTTCCCATTAACATTCTCGATGTCTTTATAAGAGCACTAATTAAATAAATGTTACAAATCTTATTACTGTCAAATCACTTTTATCCAAAGGTCATGATTCCAACCAGCTGCCTGAGGAGAAAAAGAGACATTTCATTGCTGAGCCCAAGGTTAACGGATCAACTTCAAATTAGTTAAAATTGTAAAATCTAGGTGTGTTTTAACGATGGTTCAGAATCACACGGCCTTGATGATATTCACTGCTGGGTGGTTCAGACGCTGGCCAGTCCTGCGTGCAAACAGAAGACCTCACTTAGAAAGAGTGGCCTTGATGATATTCACTGCTGGGTGGTTCAACCTCTCGGTCCCTCCCCCTGGCCTGCAGTCCTGCGTGCAAACAGAAGACCTCACTTAGAAAGAAGGCCTCCTGCCTCAAAGTCATGAAGCCTATTTCCACTACCCATGTTCTCCCCTTAGCATACCACTTAGCTGGCAGCAGTAAATTCTTATTGTAGAACCACTTCCTCTTGGGTAAGTTACACTGTGTTTGGACTGAGAGTGTACTTCTGAACCCACCTCCTTGTCTAGACGCCCTGGAAGTAGCCATATTCCCAAATTAAAGAAATTTGCGAATTGAAGAGCATTAAGAGTGTGCGTCAGCAGTAGACTGTAGATGCCTCACTAGCTGATCAGGGCCTGCTGAGTCCTCTCAGAGGCAAATGTCTTACAGGTCGTGAGTTATAATGTCTTCCTTTCTTATATATAATAGAATCTAGGAAGCAAAGAGGTGATGCCTTGCTGGCTGTAAAAATGGTGGGATTTTTGAAGTGTCAGAAAACAAATAATAAAGCCAACTAGCTATGCTTTCCTGATGCCAGTTGCCATCATATCTATAATTTAAGCTTTTTCAGGGAGCAAATCCCAATGTGGGTGGCGGGCGGGCTTTGCTGTCTATTGCTATTAGATTTCCTTATCCTTCCTCTGGCCTCTCTCTTGGCCTGCCCATCCAGGCTGTCAGACCTAATTCTTTGTTACATGCGTCTAATCTGACCATTACAATACTGACGGCTTGACTTCAAAAGAGGAGGAGAAGGTTTCTTCTCTAGTCCAAAGAGTGTTAGGAGACCTAGGATATTATTAGTATTTCAGGCAAACAGCGCTTCATTCTCACCAAGCAGAGAAACACTTTAAAAGAAATGTCTAAACCACTCGGTATATTAAGGCATCACTTTCTCGCACAAATTGTAACAGATGTTGTTTTTCTTTATTTTTCCCCCCATCGTGGAGAGACAGAGATTTGGGAAAGATGTCAAATCACATAAAGCCACAGCACATCACAGCATCAAAAATGTAATCTGTGTTTGTCTCTTTGTGAGGCAGTAAGGCAAGTAGGCATTCATATACTTCTTGAGTGAAGTAGATCCAAACAGTTTATGCCTCTGCCACGATGGGCAGGTGACTGCCTTGCCAGAGTTATCCTCCTTCTCTCTGCCCACTAGATATCCACTTTCTTTTTTCCATCCACAAAGCAGCCAGCAGGACGGGCAGGAATCAAGAGCATATATATTAAGAACTTTGGTCAAAGTCTTACTATTGAGCAATGAGATGGGCTTGGACTGAGCAGCCCCAGCATGTGAAATGTACATCTTGTTGTGCGTTGGTTACAAAAATTAAGGTAACAGCAGGATTAGGAAGATAAATGCACACAGGGCGTTGCTGTAGTTGGCATGGAAGTGAATGCTTGTTTACTTGATGTTTCTTCAGGCTGGAAGCTCCTAGGGAATGACTCTACCTCTGCTTCCAAACACACAAGGCACGAGGCAGCGGGGTTTGCTGCTCATCCTGGTTGCTAAATGTGACTTCAGGTTAATTTTTCAGGTCCCTAATCATGCAGCAAAAGGATGGTGCTCTAAATATCTGTCTGTCTGTCTACCTACCTTCTATGTCTACACATAAACACACATATGGTTTAATATTCTTAATGTTAACAGATATCAAGAAGAACAGTGTTATTATTTTGAAATAATATAAGGATATTATAAAACAGAGTTTATAGTAATTTATATATCTACACACATAATACATATATACATATATATATATACACACATATATAGGTATACATGCACACATATATTCACATACACTGTCTTTCAGAAATGAACTGGCACTACTCTGCTGTTCTCTTGTTCCAAGGTTGTATAGCAGGCTGGTCAAGGGCATTTAGGGGTCCCAGAAGAGTGATGTTGACATCAGCTGGAAGTGGGCAGCCAGGCGTGCCCTGAGCATGAACTTCTAAGAGGTGCTACTTGCCAGGTCTCAGCAGTGACACCAGAAAGCGTTCCACTGGGTAAAACCCAGAGTTTTTAACTACATGGAGGTTCTCACTAAATGTTTATTGAATGAATGAGGGAAAGAAAAACAGAGAGAGAAGAAAGCCGGTGGGGACCGGCTGGGTAGAAACTCTGACAGAGTCTGCTTTGATCCTTCAGGTAATTGGTAACGGTAACCTGTCTCAAACAGCATCTTCCTTTCCATGGTATTGCTTATACAGACTTGCCAGATTAATACATGGTGATGAGACAAATGGAAATGCAACCTTTTAATTACTTAATTGCTGGCCGGGAAGTGACGGCTGACTGCCAAAAAGCTAAGGCTTGTCTGCAATAGGATGGCATTTGGCTAAAGGGAAGTCTATTTTTCCACTTGTCCTTTGAGGCAGTTGTTCATAGTTTGAACAAGTCACTTCTAATTTACTTATCTTACTTTAATTATAAATTGTTCCCACATAAGTAGCCTTGCTATAAACTGAGAGAATGTTAAAAAGTTGGGAAAACTATTTAGAAGCCCAAGTAGTAGGTCACTTTCAACCTAAAGGCAACACTTGCAAATTTAATGGAAACTGTAGTTCAGAAGTGTATATAGAAATCTTCAAATGCTCAAAGCTGACATGAAATATTATTTTTTAAAATAAAAACAATTAACTACTGATAAAGTTGACTATAAGTACATAATATCCTCTTATTAAAATGATGTCAGATAGATTCTGTAAGGACACCAATGGCATCCGGTGGAGCAACCAGCGAACCAGGACCTCCATATCCGGGAAGCCTGTCGCTGCCAACACAGTGTTTTAGGATGAAGGCCAAGCCCGGCCTGCCTTGTCCTTTGTGATTCTGATTTGTGATGCGCCTGACCTTGAGCTGAGTTGGCCGGAGTCTGTCTGCCTGACGGTGGCAGCCTGACTCTGGCTGGTGGGTCCGGTCTCCCTTCCCGTTGCTGCATTTCTCTGCTGGGTCATCTCCATTCATCTGGCTCCAGCTGATGAACCTGGAGCTGGACCCTGTTTGCTCCCCTTGCTTGAAACTTCAGTTGATGGTCATTATCTTGAATGTGACCCTGACTCTGCAACCCACCGAAGGAGAAAAGCAGGCAGTGCTGGCCGTGTTGTCCCATGATGGATCGGCGTCCATATTTTCACAGTGAAATTAAAAGAGCAAGCACTTTGTAATGAATGCCTCTAGACGTTTGAACACGAGCTGTGGAAACTGGTCCTCAGAAGACTGGGCTTCCTGCTGGGTCAGTCTGGTAGGGGAGGAGCTGTGCCTGCCTTCCAGGGAGTGGCAATCCCACCTCTTAAGAAGCACTGCCCTGCAGGCACCATGAGAGTGACAAGGTTACTCTTTGGGGACCACACTGGCACATGAGAAACCATCCTCTCCTTAGTAGCCTCTCCTTCCCCGAGATCCATGAAGTAATGTTTCTAAGACCTACGTGCACAGTGGTTCATGGTTTAAGGGACTGGCCTGCATTGGTGACGGGTTCCAGAGCACACACAGCCAGGCACCTGCACAGGGCAGAGCCAACCTCCACTCTCCATGTAGGGTGTGGCCACAGGGCAGCAGTTCTCCAAGTGTGGCCTGGAGACCCCTGGGGTCCACGACACTCTTGCAGGGGGTGGGGGGTTTTTGAAGTAAATCCTGTTTTCAAAATACTACTTAGATACTTTTCACTCTCCTCATGAAGTTTTCTAGAGGCCACAGGATGATATGACAACAGACTGAATGCAGAACAAGATACAAGAATCTTCCATTAATCAGACATTAGAGAGACTTGCAGAAATGTAAAATAATGTCACTCGGTTCTCCAAGTGTGGCCTGGAGACCCCTGGGGTCCCCGACACTCTTGCAGGAGGGTGGGGAGTTTTTGAGGTAAATCCTGTTTTCAAAATACTACTTAGATATTTTTCACTCTCCTCATGAAGTTTTCTAGAGGCCACATGATGATATGACAACAGACTGAATACAGAACAAGATACAAGAATCTTCCATTAATCAGATATTAGAGAGACTTGCAGAAATGTAAAATAATGTCACTCATTATTTTGCTTAGTTTTGAACAATAAAGTTATTTTTCATAAGACAGACTATTTTTGTTAACGTAATAATAATGTTAAATGAATTAATAAATGAATATTTAAAATATTCTCAGTTTTAATTTCTAAGGTGGTAATTATTCCATTTATGGCCAACACAAACAAAGGCCTTTTGGGGTCCTCAGTAACTCTAGAGAGAGACTGTGGAGGGTGCCTGATCCCCAAAAGCTTGCAGACCGCTGTCCTAGTGGGAAATACGTGGGTTTTGGAGTGAAACTGACCCAGGCTTGAATCCTGACTTGTCTTGAAGTGCCTGCGCTTCAATTCACTCACCTAGTTTCCCTGCACTTCAGTTTACTCACCTATGAAGGACGATAATACTAAGCCCCAGGGAGCTGCAGGTGAGCTGAGATGCAGCATGGGGAGCCATGGTAGCTAGCAGGCACTCCATCACCAGGCCCACAGCCGCCCATCAGGCCCTTAGCAGCCGACTGGGGAGGAGACTGACCTCATCTGTCCCTTTGTCCTCAGCCAGATGCAAGGAGGAGGCTGCTTTCGATGAACTTCAAGGACCTAATTCACTCCTGCAGGGTCCTTCTCCTTTCCTCTTTATCTGTCCTCTCCTGAAGATTCATGATAATTAAAATGCCTCCTGCTCACTCTGCTTTGGGACACCAGATGGCAGGGGATGGGCCACTTCACTCACAAAGGGAGGCGCACGAGGACGGCCACAATCACCACCAGCTCAGCTGCTGAGTCCTCTCCGGTTACAGGTGGCACAAGGGGAGCACGCAGCGTCTGACCACTGTCTCCAATAAGTGGGGAGTCCACACAGATCATGTTTCCTGTGTGTCTCCAGTTGGCGGTTGCCCCTAGGCTGCTCCTTGCTGATCCGTGCTTTCCCTGGGGCAGGCACCAGAACTGACCTAATCAAGTGCCATATGTGTATGGAAAGGCATGGGCAGCCATGAGCCTGCCGGCTGGGTGCTAGGTGTGTGAGCCCGAGTCTATGCATCACCTGCATGTGCTTTCTCCCACTCTGTGTCTTTAAGGCTATGATCTTAAGGTCTTTCTCTGGGCGATTCCATGTGGTACTCAGGCCTTCACTCGTCATCTGAGAAACAGACACTTGCAACACCCTCACAAAGCCAGCACAGCATATACGCAGGCAAACGTGGAACACAAGGTTGAGTAGGAAAAGCAAAGCATGATTACTCCAGATTTTGAAAGCCATATGTAAGTGTGCCCGAATCTAGGTCATTTAGGAAACCCATTGCTCACCTGGGTGGTAGAACTCGAGATCTTTCCATTCATTGTTGGGATGGAAACCTTTAGGGAAGGATTAGACTATGGATTGGGAAGCATGGGGAGAATCTGAGTTGGCGATGGATTCTCATGCTGTTTTACTGTCATCCGTCTGTCTGCCTCAACCTTACTCTGACCCTCTCAGTCCCACCCCGCGGGGTTTCTTTCTCTGGCCTGGTCCTATGACCTCAAAGAGAAAATGATCCCACAGGGACTACGTGTGCCTCATGGTCATTGTTTCACTAAGACAACATTTCTCCAAGTGTATTTTAGTGATCGCATGCTTTCTTAATCCACACAGGCTCCATCAGGGGATCAGGGTGGGGAGATGGAAGGAGGAGCTGTATTCATAGGGCCCAAGGTGGTTCTTACAAAGCCCAAATTGAAGAACCATTGCATCATAATCATTACATATTTCAATCTTGTGACCTTGATTTAGAGAGCACACTTGCCTGAATCTAAGGTCGGGGTCTTATCTGATATTTTCACTGGATATTCCAGAAGACTGTATGGCTGCTATGCATGGGGTAGGAAGGAAGGAGTGGTTTTGGGGGTACAGTGAGTTGCAACTCAGTTACGAACAGGACACTGGAAACTGAAATTGGGGGAGGTGTGGGGAGTATAGGTCTGAGATTCTTTTGGTATTTCCTAGAGAGACAATATTTAGCAGATCCCTTTTAGGGAAGAGGAAGTAAGGTGGAAGTGGATGAATCTAAGGAGTGGGAGGAAAATGTGAGGCAGCCTGTCACGGGCTAGAGAATTTTAGGTCTAGTAAAGTTCTTTGCAATTCCAGTTGGCTTCCTTAGAATTCGAAACCTGTCATTTGAAAGGCTGACTTATATGTTGGCTGTGTTCTCTGAAATGATGTTTTCTTCATTGTGTATGGGTATTTGGGACTTCCCATCTGTCTGAGCTGTGCCACAAGGCACCGATGGTCTATCTGTCCTAGAATGTGAGTTTCTAGGAGAGTAACAGATACTTAGCATGTTGGGGACAGTGAAGAAGACCCAAGGGGGTGGCAGCAAACTGGAGACACTGCAGCTCCTCGATGCCCCTCCCAGAGCCCTTGGCATGCTGGGCTGCCCTGTCTGGGTAGCTTGTCCTCTACAGCCTTCTTGTGTGTGTGTGTGTCTTTCTCTCTGTGGGATTCTCTCGCTCTCTCTCCTGTTCTTGTCTTCACTTTGCCCAGGAAAAAGGCACAATCACCTGTCTGACCCCTGCCTGTTAACCAGCCTGCTCTGCCCTCCCCAGGGGCTTGACTGGCAAGAGCACCCATATCAGGAAACTGTGTGAACAGTGTCCCTTTCAAGGACAACCGGGATCACACATTTGGCTTCCTGCCTGTACTCTCATTTAAAATCTCAAGGCCTCTAACACATTTCTACACATTTTGGGGGTGGGGATGGGAACAGGGACATGTATTTTAAATGACAGAAATAGCAAGAGAGGCTTAATGAAATCAGGTAACATTCAAGATGACACAGTCTCTTCTGCTGACACAGTGAACATGTAGCTTCTGAGCTGTCACTGGGAAGAAGTTAATTCACAAACCTATTGTTTAGCTACTGGCTTATTCCAGAAACAGTGGCTATAAACGCCACTTGTACTTGAGGCTGAATTATCCCTTTTTTCTTTTGATGCTTTCTGCTGCCTCCCAGGTCAGTCATCCCCCTTTTGTACATATGGACAGTAATAGCTATAGAAAGTGCTCGGTTGGAGAGCGTGACATGGCCGTACCATATGGTCCTGTCAAGACACATGTTGTGGGAAATGCAAATCCCTCTTATAAAGTCAGGGGCAGAAGGCAGGTTCCAATCCCATTCTGAAAAAAATCTCTTTCCTTGAGGTGGACCAATGCAATGCAATAGCTTACTCATTCTAGAAAACCTTCATTGGTGGTAGATGGAAAACAGGAAATAGAGTGCTTTTGTGCACTAAAATATTGCCATGACACATAATAAAATTTTGAATTTGAAATACTATAAAATCGGCAGGCAAGTAAACTTTTGAAGAACTCTTGCCATTTCTATAAAACCCCCCAATACACCAAAGGATTATTTTTTTCAGATCATAATATTTAAAGGCAACAAGAACCTTAAAAACTCTTTTGTGAAAGGGTTACCCTGGATGTCCAGGCAATAAACTTACCAAATGTTTTATTTGACTTTAAAATTTTAAAAATATTCAGATTTCCATCCAGCCCTATTTCCTTACAACCCTATCTTTTCACTCATTTCTAGTTCCTTCTTGTCTCCAGCTGATGGTTATGAATCTGATGCTGGATATGTTTTTCAGATCTTTATTTTGAAGATGAAGGCACAGAGAGGTAAAGTAATTTACTTAAGGCCACAGTGCCAATTAATGTCCAAGCAAAGATGAGTACCCCATCCATCTCCCATCACTTCCACTGAGTGTTCTTTCATTGCAGGATGCTGCCTGGCCTCAATTTTGTAATCCAAGCAACACATAACAAAACTTAACAACAACAACAACAAAAGCCCAGCCGGCTTGGCTCAGTGGTTGAGTGTCAACCTATGAACCACAACACATAACAAAACTTAACAACAACAACAACAACAACAACAAAAGCCCAGCCGGATTGGCTCAGTGGTTGAGTGTCAACCTATGAACCAGGAGGTCACGGTTCAATTCCTGGTCAGGGCACATGCCCAGGGTGCGGGCTCGATCCCCAGTGTGGGGTATGCAGGAGGCAGCCGATCAATGATTCTCTCCATCATTGATGTTTCTATCTCTCTCCTTCCCTCTCCCTTCCTCTCTGAAATCAATCAAAATATATTTTAAAAATTCAATTATGATATATTTTTACATAGTATGCTATTTTGTCTGATATGGAAATTTGTAAAGACATAAAATGATATCTCCAGAATGACAGCACAGACCAAATCTTAGCAATATCTAAACAAGGACCTTGAGCCACTGAGAAGCTTCCATTTGCACCCTGTGGAGGTCATCTCACCTCCCTTTCTGCAGCCGCCTTGGTGTGGGGTGACCAGCTGCACTGTGAGCAGGTATGGGGTCCCCCAACTCCTGGGAACCCTTTTGGCTATAGGCAGCTCATTTTGGAGAGAAAGAGGGTTTCAAGGAGGGTGAGAAAGTTTTATTTCTCCCATCCTTTCAAAGTACACATACACCTGCTGGGATATCAAGAGCCTTTATATGTAAAAACTAGCTTTCTACCTGTAAAAAGATTACAGGGGTTGTAACTAAAACTGGGAGATAGTTTAGTTTGGCCTGATTTCCAATGATGTTTTAGGATGTATATGGACCTCCCAAAGAGGAAGTCACCCCCGAGTAGTTAGATCAGAACCCCTCAGGAAAGTTCACACTCTCAGGGGGGTTTGAGATCTTTGGGAGGTGCCTGGGAGCAGGGCCCAGTCATCCCACATAGAATCAGCTAAATTGGATCAGCTAACTGAGTCAGAATATTAAGGGGTGGGCCCAGGCAGCAAGGTTTTTCAAGATATGCAATGAGACCTGGGGCTTCGTTGGACATCAGCTGATTATGATAATGGGACTTAAAATGCACACCCTGCTTAGGAGTGTGTGTGCACATGCGTGTGTTTGAGTGTGCATATGTGCATGCGTGTAAGCGTGTGCATGTATGTGCACATGTGTGTGGTGGGGTGGAACAACAGGAAGGAATTCGAAGGAGATAAAAAGAAAGTTGTGCTTCATTAACAGCCCAGCTCTGATAACGGCAAAGTCACAGCCCACTCACTGTATGGTATCGATCACAGTTGTTCCTGACGGTGCCCCTCAGCCACCTCTTACTTTCAGGTCACAGGTTTCCAAACCTGCTAAGCCACCACAGACAGGCGACCGTTTCGGCTTCAGTGCACCGCTCAGACAGGGGGTGGAGGTCTGTTGAGCACAGCGGAGGGGGGCTTTCTTTCCACTGTTTTCTGAAAACCTTTCCATCGAGGTTACACAATAGAGACTAATTATTGCGCCAAAAAAGTTTAAATTCGACTAACATGATCTGTGACATGCAGTGTCTGGTGAAGAATTTAAGCGAATGCCACATAATTCACCTCTTAAAAACGTTCAATTGCAATGAAGAGAATAATTGAGGTGAAAGTTAATTTTATTCTGAATTATCTAGAATATTGCCTTGTTTCTCACTTTACAAATACAGACATAGAATTAGATGAGCCAATTATAGGGAAATGGTGGGGAACTCTCAGTCCTCAAACAAAAAGACAGAATTTGAAAATTTACCAACATTTCCTTTATCTTATATTGTTTTAGGGGTGTAATACACAAACTGCTCTCTGAAATACAAGGGTAGCTATAATTATTGTCAGATGTTGTAAAATATATTCAAGGAGATTTCACAGTAAATGTTGTGCTTTTCTAATAAATGACATGAATATACCTCAGCCACTACAACAGTTGGAAATTCCAAAGTATACCTTCTTTAAAGCATAGTTTTAGTTATCGTAGCATTGTTAACCTTCATCAATTTATTTTTTAAAAGCCCATGGCTGGGTGGTAACATGAACAGAGAAATGTGCACTCAGGATATATTTATTCTTCTTCAAAGAAATCACAACCACATGTTGTCAGTTCTACTTCACTCTCTCATGCGAAAGTCAATAACCAAGAGTGAGGAATGACGGAATTCAGGGGAAGGTGCTGGCCTGAAGTACAGCGGGGAAGTGGCTGAAAGCTTTGCCTTCCACTGCGTTGTCCTTGTTCTGTCCACCCACTCTGGGGCTCTGCTGACAGCACTGTCTTTCCTTCAATCAGGTCATGCTCTCAAACTGACCCTCAGTTACCTTGTTGTTGTTTTTTTAAAATATATTTATTGATTTTTTACAGAGAGGAATGGAGAGGGATAGAGAGGTAGAAACATCGATGAGAGAGAAACATCCATCAGCTGCCTCCTGCACACACCCTACTGGTGATGTGCCTGCAACCAAGGTACCCACCCTTGACCGGAATCGAATCTGGGACCCTTGAGTCCACAGGCCGACGCTCTATCCACTGAGCCAAACCAGTTAGGGCAGACCCTCAGTTACCTTGAATGTTCCACGACACTGAGTTCATCCCTTGCAGTAGACCTTCCTCTGGCCTTTATCCCAGCGAAACTGTTGCAGGGCATCTGCCTACCCAAATGATAAACCAGTGAGCAGAAGATATAGATTTGCTGCTGGGATGTTCCCCAACCAAACAACACATGCATTTTCAAAAAAGGCCGTGGGTCCCACAAGAATTGAGTGTATTGAGTAATAGAAAAACTGTCAGCAGTATTTTCAGTGGGAAAATAATTTGTGAAGGGCAGTTTTCTCTGCTGTCCTTAAATCGTATCTCTGGTATGATTACACTGCACCTAGAGAGGTCGAAGGATGGACCCAACTACTTACAACCCCTCCTCACCGAGTCTTTGTCCTCAGCTCTTGCTTCTCCAGTGCATTCATCCTGCTCACTGTGCTGGGTGACCGCTTTTGAGCAGTGAGGTCCAGGCCACTCTCCCCTCAATAACCTTCCCTGGTTACCAATCACCAACCACACGAGCTCTGTTTTCTGGACGTCCTGTGGGCTGGGTCTGTCCTGCCTTCCTGGCCTCTTGTTTGGTTACACTCTGGCACGAATCCTGAGCTCTCATGGCATCACAGGGCAAGGCAGTGTTGTGGCTGCTTTGATCTGCCCAGCCCACCAAAGCTTCCTCCATATTAGCAATAAGGAGGTTTCGCTTTATCTTTCATGTGTTCACTGGAGTAGCACTTTTAATTTCCTCTAAGAATATGTTCTCTGCATTCACAACTGGCCAAGAGGACTAACTTTCAGCCTATCTCAGCTTTTGACCTGCCTTCCTCATTAAGCTTAATCATGTCTAGCTTTTGATTATAAGTGAGAGACATGTGACTTCCTTTAGTGTGTGTGTGTGTGTTTGTATTGATTTCAGAGAGGAAGGGAGAGGGATAGAAAGATATAAACATCAATGGTGAGAGAGAATCATCAATCGGCTGCCTCCTGTAAGCCCCCCACTGGGGAGAGAGCCTGCATCATAACCCGGGCATGTGCCGTGACTGGGAATCGAACTGCGACCTCCCGGTTCACAGGTTGATGCTCTACCACTGAGCTACTATGGCTGAGCATGACTCTCCCTTTTAATTGAATATTTAGAGGTCACGGTAGAATTGGCCTAATGTCTATATTGTTGTGTCTCAGGAAATAGGGAAGCCCAAGGAGAGGGCGAGAGTCATGGGAATGGCTGGTAGTCAGAACACATACAATATTTATTCATTAAATTCACTATCATATATGGGCATGGTTTATGGTGCCTCCAAAATATTACAACAGTAACATCAAAGATAACTGACCACAGTTCACCATAACAAATATGAGTAAAATGTTTGAAATATTGAGAAAAATATCAAAATGTGACACAGGGGCACGAAGTGAGCAAACGCTGTTGGAAAACGGCACTGGCAGACTTTCTCCACACAAGGTGACCACATACCTGCAACTTGTGAAAAAAAACACAGTATCTGTGAAGCGCAACAAAAGGAGGTGTGCCTGTATTTTGTTCTAGAGGCCCCAGCGGACTGAGGTAGTCTGCTATCTTTTTTAATCCTCACTGGGCCAGAAATGCATTGTTCTGCACACAAGACAGAAGAAGGTCAAGGTGATGACTAGGGAATTACTCAGGCAGATTCACAGGTACAATCTCAAGATTTGAGAAAAATCTAGTTCTCATTTATTTACCTGGAAAAAGGAGGCATCTCTAGTTTATGGTTTTAAGATAGAATTTCTTTGAAAAGAATGTTGATTATTACCAATCTCTTTAAAAGGAATGCTTTGAATATCCATTTGAAACTAGTGGGCAGCTTGCTGATGTCCAACCATGACTTCCTTGCCAGGGACAGTGCCATCTACAACGGGGTCGATGACTGTGGAGGGCAGAGCAAGCCAGTGGCTCCAAGGCTTCCATGTATCAGGAAACAAAAAGCAATTTCTGAATTTGTTATCAAGAAAAGTTTCAAACAAAACCAAAGTGGAAAGATTAATATGAGCCTGCGTATATTCATCACATAATTTCATCTGCTGGTCTGCCTTCCTTTCTTTTCATTTTTCCTTAAGAAGTATATTCCATGCATTTGTCACTCCAGCCTTACTTCAGAAGAAAAACAAGACCAGTTACGCTTTAGAAATCCCAGGTTTTAGAATTTCCTGCTTGATTCATTATGGTGTTACGTAACTTGATTACATTTTTGTTCTTCTCGGGAGAGGAAGTGGAGCTATGTCCCTCATAAAGCTTCATTTTAGGAGATATACAATATCCTGTCCCACTCTGTGATGGTACATTATGAAGTTTTCTATCAAGCTTTTACCACATGACTTTAACTGTTACGTTAATGGGAGTATTTTTAATTGGCAACTTTGGAGTAAAATGTTGAAATCTAAGTTATTTCCAAAGTGTTTAATAATCTTTCCCCCCTTTTGGGCTTTAAAAATATGTGAATAACAATTCAAACGTAGTTTTAAAATAGATTAATGCATTTCAATCAATTGCAGTCATTATTTTAATTACAGTTGTTCCATCTGTGGCAATGAAAGTCCATTCGTGTTGTCTTAGGTTTCCTTTTAATCTGACCTATAACTCTTTGGTAGCATTTTTGCTTTCTGGGACAATAAGATATTCCAGGTTCATATTGTATATTTCCTCCCCTGGGCGGGGCATCAGCCTTTCCTCCAAAGAATTCCCTTTTGGTAGCCAATGATATTTAGACTTGACAGTCAGGGCTCTTTGTGTAGTGACTGCAATTTTTCATTTCTTCTATTCCTTTTTAGTGGACATATGTGTGAGATATATATTTTTGAAAAAAATCGTGAGCTCATACTGTTGTGTTAAATATAAACTAGAAATAACAGCTTTTACTTACCTTCTTTCATTTGATACTTATAAACTTTTTCTTTCACACCAATAATCATGGTTCCTAACACCATTAATGTAATTACTTTTTTCATCATTGCACACCCTTTATAGGATAGTTTCAAATGATTAGCACTAATACTACACGGTAAGTTTGACTGCTTAAGGTTCAGATTTCTTTGCAGCTCTATTTTTCTTTAGAATATGATCACTAAGTTAGCTTAGCCAAAATACTGTTTTAAGGACATTTAAAGTAAGTCTTTTCTTTGTAGTTATGGTATTAACTTTGCCTACAGGTAGGTTCATTCATATACTTATTTTTATTTTTTGGTATTTTTATGTTACTTCCAAAATCAACTGTATAGGGTGAGGCAAAAGTAGGTTTAAAGTTGTTTGTGTGGAAAATAATATAAAAATAAATAGATAATAATATAAGAATGAACTGTTTTACATACTCACACCTGTAAACTTACTTATACACTGTATATTACAAAGTATAGTTAGAGACGTATCCTTTCATTCCTGTCCCTCCCATCCTATTCGTTCCTATTTTCATTAATTTTGGTTTTCCCTTCTACTGTTTCCTTTTGCAAAAATGAGAGAGACACTGAGAGATTTTTCCTTACATAAAGGGCTACTATGAATACTTCTTTAAAAATTTAGTTTTGAACAGTCTATCTTGAATATTGCTTCAAGTAGAACATATATTTCTTTCTCTTTTCTGTTTAAAGCTAAATTATGCTGCATTGTGTTGCTATATCCTAATTTATTCAACCAGTGTCTTATTGATGGATATTTGGGGCTGATTCTAATTTTTGTTATTATGATTTATATTGTAATAAATAAACTTGTTAAATATTTCATATTTTGGAGCCATAACTTCTTGATAGATTCTATGAAGTGGGGTTGCTGGGTCAAGGACAAATGCAAGGGTAAACTTTGTTAGATATTGTTCAGCCACGGTCTGCAGAGTTGTATCATTGTCATCAACTGCCTGAGGGCTCCTGTTTCTCTACAGCTGCCCCAACACATAAAACTGTCACACATTTGATTTTGTCAATTTATAAGAAAGTAGTCGCATCTCAGCACAGTTGCTCTTACAGTCAGGGAGATGAACCTCTTTTGCGTGTTTTATATGCCGACAGAGAATGATGTCAAACTTACGGTTATTTTTAGAGTAAAGCACTTAATCAAACTCACCATGTAACCTGCCAATTTGAGAAGTCAAATTTATTTTTAGGTTTAAAAATTTGGTAACAGGGGAAAAAAAAGATGGAAATGACTTACAACTTTTTCCCCTATAATATACTGGGGGGCTACCTCAGATAATTAAACCTCTCAGCGCAACAGGCAATGACAAAGGAGCCAACTTATTGTCATGGTCACTGCCATGGCCCTGGGGAAGCAACCAGCTCCAGATGGTTTAGGGTCAGAAGTTGGCAAATGGAGAATATAGAAGGAGAAAGCAAAATACCATTTTGCAAATTATCACAGAAGATAAAATCTAGCATTGATTTCCACCCCCTCACATGTATTGTGTATTTGTGTTCCTTCTTTACTACTTGCCTGTTGATTTATTCCATTTTCCTTTGAAATTTTATATTAAAATGTACTTCTTCCAATACATTTTCTGATGGATTCCATGAGACAAACAGCACAAATTAAACTGATTCAAACATGGCTTCTAATGTAAGGAGAAAGTTCCAAAGATTCAATGCTATAGGTGTTGATAACATCAGGATCTCCTCCATGTTAAGGAAAAGTTGGTGTAAAGTATAGTGTATGTAGATGGGACAAAAATGCAGGGCTTTGTGAATTCTCGAATGTAATAGCAAATGACACAGGACAAAGACGAATTTCTTTTTGACATTCAACTTATATTTATTATTAAGGCTTTATATTGCTAACCATAAACTCTAGGTTAAAATTGACAAATTATGCCAATAACCTAACTTCCTCTTTTTTGGGTATGTGTGCGTGACTTACAAAAACATCACTAGAAGCTTAAGGCCATGAAGGTAACTAAGGAAAGAAGTAGATTTTCTTTTTGTTTTTAAATATACCTCAGCCTGAAGCCTCTACATGCTCACAAATGAGTTGTTAAATTTATCTCGTGACCTATGGGCAACCTTACTGGAAACAGAGATAACTGGAGACCAGTTTCCATTAGTCAAAAATTGGTTCTTTCCCTTAGCATTTTTCCCTGGGATCAAGGGCTTCTCAGAGGTCCCTGTACAGCTTACACAAAACAATTAGAACATAGAAACCAGCCCTTGGCAGGGACTTTGACTGTGAGCCTTGGGTCAGACAGAAACAAGGA
This sequence comes from Myotis brandtii, assembly GCF_000412655.1. NCBI lineage: Eukaryota > Metazoa > Chordata > Mammalia > Chiroptera > Vespertilionidae > Myotis > Myotis brandtii. Next base: position 42,413 of record NW_005353757.1, read on the forward strand.
GAAGTATCGGATGTATGGGTTCTAGCAGGCACTGGGAACCTGAGGACATAGAAGTGTTTCCAAGTGACAGAAAATACAAGTGACTAAGCAGAGATGGGGGTGGTAGATATGGGTTCTAGCAGGCACTGGAACCTGAGGACATAGAAGTGTTTCCAAGTAACAGAAAATACAAGTGACTAAGCAGAGATGGGGGTGGTTTTCCAGGGATTTAAAGATAGGTTTACAACTTCACTTTATTTCAGCAGATATTTAATAAGTACCAGGACTAGAAGAGCCTGGCACACTAGAGGCACTCAATAAATAAATATTTGTTAAATGAGTCAAGGATTGTGGAACTCTGGAGTAGATTCTATAGGAGATAAAATCTAGCACTGACTTTTTCCTCTCACATGTATGGTATATTTGTGCTCCTTCTTTACTATTTGCCAGGTGATTTATTCCATTTTCCCTTGAAATTTTATATTAAAATGCACTTCTTTCAATATATTTTTGATGGCTTCCATGAGACAAACAGTATCCATTAATCCCTATGTAGTTTTCCTCTTATATTGCTCTTTATTTTAAAGGGAAT
>NW_005353757.1:43063-105850 GCF_000412655.1 Myotis brandtii
CGTCCGACCGTTCAACCATCTGACCAGTAGCTATGATGCGCAGTGACCACCAGGGGGCAGACGCTCTGACTGGTAGCTATGACACACACTGACCACCAGGGGAACAGATGCTCAATGCAGGAGCTGCCGAGCTGCGGTGACTTGGCAGCTGAGGTTCTCAGGTGATGCACCTGGAACCAGAAAGGAGGGAGCCTGATTCCAAGGTGTGTCACCCGAGAACCACCCTCTTGCAATCCAGGACCCCTCGGGGGATATTGGAGAGCCAGTTTCAGCCCAATCCCCACAGGCCAGGCCGAGGGACCCCACTGGTGCACGAATCTGTGCACCGGGTCTCTAGGTTTATAATAATCTTGGATGTTCTGAACATTATTTAAACTCTGAGTAAGTTACAATGACTTGGAGTGACACATCAGCTAGCAAGAAATCATTTTCATCAGTATGCAGATTGTATTAGTCTGTTAGAGCTACACAACAAAGCACCACAAACTAAGCAGCTTAAACCACAGAAATTTATTGTCTCACAGCTCTGGAGAGTAGAATTCAGAGACGAAGGTGTCAGCGGTGCCATGCTCCCTCTGAAGGACCTATTCCAGGCCTCTCTCCCACCTTCTGCTAGTTCCCTGGCTTGTGGCACCAAAACTCCAATCTTTACCCGGTGTTCACTTTGTGTGTGTGTGTGTCTGTTTCCAAGTTGCTGCTTTTTAAAAGTAGACCAGTAATAATTGGATTAGGACCTATCTAGTGACCTCATCTTAGCTAACTACATCTGCAAAGATCCTATTTTTATAGAAGGTCATGTTCTGAGGTATTGGGGGTTTGGACTTCAACATATGAATTTTGGGTGTCACAATTCAACTCATAAGAGAGATCTTTGTGGTGAGATTATGAATGGAAATCAAGTAATTGCTATGAAATGCCTGAGTGCAATCCAAGGCTGAAAGGTCTTAACATGGGATTAATAAAAGCCATTATGTTTCATTGTCTTATGAGGTGGATGTAGCCAAGGAAGCCTGTCAAATATGGAAAATTTAAGAGTAAAAAATTGCTCCCCCCCCCCAAGAAGAAGGCTTTTGAGAAAGTTCCAGTAAGAATGAGAGCTATATAACTGGCCTTAAAGAAAATTATCTTACTAAGATGCCTGAACACATATATTAAAATTTGTAAAGCAACATAAAGGTTAATATTAAATGACAATCTTCTGACCCTACAATGCAAACAAGGTAAACAGATTGCATCATTGTGAGAATTTTTAAAAGTAAGGAGAGATTGACTCCTAATGGCAGTGATAGGAGCTCAGCACACCCTCCCTCCAGTGAAACAGCTTTTTAAATGCTAATAATTATTTTTTTAAAAAACGTAAAGTCTCCAAAAATTGTCCTAAGGGACTACATCAAATGAGGAAGCATCTATTCATGAAAATCTACTAAATCTCTGTGAAAACGGCAAGACACTATTATATTTGAGCCAGAATGTGCTCACATTCACTCCTCCCTTCCCCCAGCTCAGTGTGACAGAAGCTCTATTCTGGGTGGGTGTGGCCGAGAAGCTGTGGCTCCCTGTCCTTTCTCTCAGTCTAGAGCTACAGTCTCACCCAAGGAGGGATAGGCTGTTGGCATCACCCCCAGCTTCCAGCTCCGTGTTACAGAAGCTCTATTCCAGCTGGGTACAGCCATAAAGATGGGGCTTTCTTCCCCACTGACCCCCCACTTGCAAGGATGTGGCTGGCTGAAAATACTGGGCCCTGATCTCCCTGCCCCATAGTACAGATGTTCTATGCTGGGCGGGGCCAGCTGGGAAGACTGGGGTCTACTATATCTAACCAGAACTCCAATATTAGAGCAGGGGTTTTGTTCTGAGAAAAATGGGTTGCTGACTGTAGTCCCAGCTTGGTTCAGTGGCATAGAGACTATGCTTAGGGGGTATGAAAAGGTGACATAAGTGGAGCCATTTTAAAATGGAGCAAGAATAGCCATTACTCGGGAACTGCCTTGCACGTCTTGCTCTTGATCTGGGCAAAATAACCTTTAGACCGGGCCCTAGCAACATTGTCTTATAAACAATTGTAAAGTCAACAGGAAAAGCAGACATCCTCACCCCAATTACTATTGATTATGGACAGTCTTTCATAGAATCAGTAACCAGTCATCTATAGCAAAAAAGTAATACAGCTTGTCAGTACCAGTAGAAATTTCTTTCTTCTATTCATGTAATTATTCTCTTTTTATTCTCATAAAAACCCCTTGACTTCACCCTGTAATTAGGACACTATTTGGGTTTCTGCCTGAATCTGTGCTCCCCAAATTGCAATTCTTTTTTATCTCAAATAAATGCTTGTTGCCTCTCATTTGGTCTTTTATTTTTAGATGAATAGGGGAGAGGTAGGACTTAAGAACAGAATGAGTACTCCAGTGTATTTGCCGAAAAGGGACCGATTTTATTTGAAACAGAGTATGCAGAAGTTCATGCTTAAGGGCATTGCCAAAAACCATGGAGATCTAAATGGTGAGAAATTAAGAAGGTGATCTATGACACTTTATAGGAAGAGTGAAATGATAGATCATCTAGAAGTTGAACAGAGAGAACCAAGGAAAGAAACAGCGGAGAAGAGCCTTCCTGGGGTCAGAGCAGCCTCAGGATTGACAACGTCCTGTCCCTTCAAAGGGGTACAATTTTAATTAGGTCAGACCATGGACAATTTATGCCACTGAGTATTATCAGAAATGATAGAGCAATCAGTGAGTAATTAGTGGAGTCTAAAGGCCAGGTGTGATACCAACAGAGACAGACCAGGTAGAAGTCTAAGTGAAGATGAGGGAAAGAGACAGAGAATCCAGCAAAAGCACTGGCAAATTAAGACCAAGATTTCAAGTTGCTGTAACTTCATATGATATTTCATGCGACATATTATGTTGTTAATATTTACTAAATGGTATGTGTTAAATCTGGATTTTTTTATGAGGGAGGGACTAGAAAATATAATACATGTTATAATAAAGTTTAAGTTATTTTCTTAGAAAAGAATTGAAAAATTGATTTAAAAAAATAAAGTAAATGTTAGAAGAGCAAGCCCTGTTGATTTATAATAAGGTACATTAATTCCACTGGTTTGTACTTTCACTTCTCATTGTGAAATATAGGGTTCCAGAGGTTATTTTAAAAAGAATTATTATTAGTTCCATACTTATCTCATCTTTGCTTCTACATCCCATGATATATTAAAGCCAAATTGCCATAGGGGCAGCATAAATGGAATCACCTTGACTTCCATTTTGGCACTAATGGGTGGGACTTCATCAGTACAGAAAACTTTTTATTGATCACAATTTAAAAAGTGGGCACACATATTGCAAAGATGTCAATCTGCCTGGCCATTATTTAAATGAATGCCTTTTTGTTCAGCTATATACAGACCATTAGATGGGATTTTTACAAAAACGCTTTAATCAGTTCTTTTGTGAGGTCTGCTAATTGGCTACTGGAGACAACCAGCCATGAGAAAAATCAGGGCCATAACTCCCTTCGGGGGTACTGTCAGGCATTCCTGCATCATGTGTGAAGGTCATGTATGGAGTGGGCTCTCTGGGGCTGGCTCAGAGGAGGCCCAATGAACTTGAAACACAGTGATGCAATACATACCCTAATCCTAGGAAGTGGTCTCTATGGATTTGAACCTTACTAAATTTGGCATCCTCAATGCTTAAGTTGGTGATTATTTGTTCTTCTGTAGTCCTATAAAATGGATAAGCATTTTGATGTCTTGACATTTCATTAGGCATGGGTGTATTCTATTTCAGATAGTAGTTGCTCTGATTTTAGAATCTCTTTAAATATGCTTTGGATAGCCCTGGCTGGTGTGGCTCAGTTGGTTGGACATCTGCATGCCACAAAAGGTTGCTGATTCTATTCCTGGTGAGGGCACATGCCCCAATTGTGAGCTTGATCCACGTTAGGGGACATGCAGGAGGCAGCTGATGGATGTTCCGCTCTCACATCGATGTTTCCCTTTCTCTCTCCCTCTCCCTTCCTCTCTCTGTAAAAATCAATAAAAATATTTAAAAAAATATTTTTTAGATAAAGTGGTTTAAAAGAATTTTAAAATACTGTACATATGCAATATCTAAGCAGCCGATAGAGGAAAACAAAGGTAGCACACAGAATATGAAGGCATAATTATATCTTTGTTTCTATCACATTCATAGTTCTTTTTGGATTCTTTTTGTTAGTACAATGAAATGCTTCTCCTCTTGGTTCTTTCTAATGGGATAGGCACACTATGTACAGCAGTAAGGCTGTGTACTTTCTAAGTGGTCAAACTAAAAATGGACCATTTCTTTTTAACAAATATGCCAAGGTATACATCAAAGATAGACACTGATTTTTCGAACAATTTGCTAAGGAGGTTGTTCTATCTCCTCTCTTCTGTGATGCAACTTTGCTTAACATTTTCTGGAGTTGGCTTATTTTATTCACTTATTCAGCAAATATTTATTGTGTACTTATTATGTACTCTCTGGAAACTCCAGGTACAAAGACAAATGAAACATGATTCTTGACTTCAAGAAACATACAGCTTAGAGAGGAAGGGAAAAGAAAGGTAGACACCAGTGGATATGTGTTTCATGTTCTACTGAGGGTCAGAGAAAGCTTTACAGTGAGGAGGTAATATCTGAACAAACTTTTAATGGATTTTGCCAGATTGAAATGGAAAGGGGCCAGGGTTCAGAGCTAGTAAATAGTAAATGAAAATCAATCACATGGGCCTAGAGTATCTAAGCTTAGAGTATTGAAATATTTTCTATCATTCAAGTAGAATATTATGGGAAATGCAGAAAGACTTGGCCAAACAGTAGGCAGAACTTCTAATAGAAGGAGTTTCAGTCAATAACACCTATCTTTTTCTTTATAATCACAATTTCTGGTTGACCCCACATTGCATTATAAATTTAGAGCATTCTTCTTTACTAGACATAATTCTGTAATATTTTTACATTTTCCAAAAATCATACTGTCAAATTAAAAAATTGTTGTATTAAGGACATTCAAAAATTGTTGTATTGAGGACATTCAAATTGTAATGAGGTCACCAGTGATGATAGTAATTCTCAAAAAGAAGTCCCTGGTGTATTTTAACCATGACTAAGCCATGAAATCTGTTTTGGAGGTGATGTAAATTATTTGAAATTTGTACATTAGGTGTATTTTCTACTGACTCAGACTTACTTATAAACATACTTTGTGTGGGCTGATAGATGGTTTCACAGGCATTGCTCAGTCACTCTCTGCTACTGGCTTTGATTGGTTTTCTCAACAGCCTATATTTACTGTCATTATGCCTAATTCTCTGTTTACTAGTTTGTAGGTATATGTTTCCACAGTATTTTGCTGCCTCAGTAGTTTTAGGGATTTTTTTTCCTCCAGTTAGAATAGCCCTAATTCTTTTAGTCATTCTACCCAATGGTTCAGTTAAAAGCAAACAAAGCAAAAAGCACAGAGCCTCATCTGCAATTGCCATTTCTCATCCTATTTTTTGGCTTTTATCTGCTCCCTCGGTGAAAGTATTTTATCAGTCAAATGGGAGTTGCAAGGCTACTATTTCTACAACTTTTGTGTTCTGACCCTGCAGCCATTCTTTCTCACTCTAATCAGGATCTGACAAGTTAGACACAGTCAATAAGCTAATGTAAAATAAATAACAAACTTGATATCTTGCACAGTTTTCCCAATGCACACTCACCTATCCTCCAGAAAAGTAGTTTCCATAAACTTTTGTGCGCATGCCTGTTCTGCCCGAGGGAAGATGTGACTCCTACTTGCTTTTCCAAACTTAGCTCAAGACTTCCTATCCTCAACTCCACTGGACACCTCCAGGCACGTAGCACCATTTGTTATTCCTCAAACACGCCTCGTGCCTTGTGCTTCGACATGGGCTGCTTCCTCCTCTTGAAAAGTTCTCCCTCCCAATATTACACTTTCTAGCCACATTCTGCATGTCCAAAATAACACAAAGACGATTTGCAGCAGAAACTTGTGGATTAGGACTCAGCGGTCTCACTTGACTCCTCCCATCAGTGATTGTATGTGATAATATAAGACAGAATGTGACACATTTTATGGGGAAATATAGTGTGAAGTATAGTGGAGCGGGCACATGTGCTGTCTCTGCAACCAGACTGACTAAATTTGAATCCTGGTCCTGTCCTTCCTTCTTCCTAGTACCTTAGACATTATTTTCCGGCACCTCTGTTTCCTTTTTATTTATTTTCTTAATTTAATTTTATTGTTTAAAGTATTACAAATAGTAGTACATATGTCTCCTTTTTAAATTGACATTGGAATAATAAAGTGCCTACCCAATCTTCTCAGATAAAATTGGGATAACACTAGAACTTTAAAGGCCACTGGGCGGGTTAAATGAAATTAATAGGGCAACGATTAGATCATTGTTCTAATTATTAGGAAAATGAAAATCATTTCAAAAATGTTAACTATTTAACGCACATTATCTTAGCAAATTCCAAGTTATAGCACCAATTACCTAAAAAAAAAAAAATCAAACCAAAACTTTCTGCTCTTTCAAATCCTTAAAATGCCTAACCTGAGTGTCTCCGTGGTCCCCTTTACACTTGATTAAATGATTTACTTTCCTTCGTGTCCCTCTTCATTCCCGTAAGCAGGCCCTATAGCTCTCTGCTGTGTGTCTGAGGATCAGAAAATGTGCCAGAGACTTGAGATATGTAAAAAAATCCTCTTCTGGTCAGATTAGGTAGATCAAAGGCTGGGTGAATGCAATTGCTTGCAGTCTGTTTAGGCTTCAGCATTTGCCCTGTGGTGTATACATGTACTTATCTGACTTCCACCACCATTCAGCCTGTCCACTGGAATATTTGGGGAATCAATGAGATCATGTACTTAAAATACTGAGTAAGCTTTGAGGAACCAGAAAAGAACTCGCTATTGTACCTGGGAAAAAATTAAAATAAAATACTAAGAAATAGAAAAAGATGTTAAAAAGTATAGTGTTTATAAATGGAATTTCCTTGTAGAATATACACTGAGTGGCCAGATTATTATGACCAACCAGATTATTATGACCACCCCATCAGTACAATGAAGTGAATTAGTTGTGCAAATAATAATAATAATAATAAAACCTTGAGAGTATTTGTTTAGGAAGTTTTCAATATTCAGTATTTTTGGAAGTGTCAATGAAGTACTGATGGCGTGGTCATAATAATCTGGCCACTCAGTGTAAGCTAGCAGTTGGTATTAGTTGGGCAACCTTCTATAACAAAACAATTTTTTATAGACTAATTTTTCTACCGTTGGGATGCTATAAGTGTCAATGGACTCAATACCTAACTGAAATTTTCAGAAGTGAAGTTCTGACCTTCCAAATGCCCTCTCTTTCTTCTTCCAAAGGCTTCGCTGCAGTACTCTTGGCAACATTAAGCATCACCTGATTACCTTTATTGTTATAAACTCTAAAGCAAACCACCTCAGCCATATCAGCCAAAATATACCACCCCTCAGTAACTCAGTATCATATTTTATTGTGCTTTTCAAAATCTAGAAGCTAGCACTTTATTCTTTAAGATATATTCACAACCACTTTTAAAAAGTGGTGATCTGAAAATAAATGCTGCCAATTTATGTAAGTGTCATGTTCAAAGTGATCTTGTTCCAGGTCAATGACTACTTCCATTCATTACTGCATGTTCCTGTTGGAATAGAGTTAAATACAGTCATTCTTTGAGTTCTACTGAAATATCAAACCTCAGCATTAGACACATAATAATTCCCTTTCTTTGTCATTTAGGATAAAGAAGTTGACAAAGAGCCAAAACCTCCTGTCTGGCTGGAGGATGCTCAGCAGTCCACCAATTTGAACTCATTTTACTTAACCTTGAAGTTAAATATTAACTTGGCCTCCCAGGAGTCCTTCGTCTGGCCTCAGGTTACTCAAGCCCTCCAGAGCCAATGCTCACTGCATTTGTTGGGCTTTTGTCTCTTACTAGTAAACTCACTGTTGTCCCAGAGGATTTTTAAACCTCAGAAATCTTCCAGCTACTGACACTTAGACTCTGCTCGGCTCACTGACCTATATTTTTAGTGCAAAGTACCTTCAGCCTTAATATTTTTTGAAAGTATGCATTTATGAGTAAAAAAAGTTAAGCATTTTTGTAAAATTTTTAAGCAAGTTATCTTCATCCCATTAGACATCAAAAGTAATCTTTTTCTCACAAACTCATTAGTATTCACATCAGAAGTGCTGAGATATTTTATACCGTCTTAGGAAAGTATAGGGTTTCTAAAATTGGTGGCCATCTCTTCTCCATTTTTACAAATACTAGTAGGCTTTATTATTTAAAGCAATTTTAATTTAACAGCACAAATGACTGGAAGGTATGAAGAGTTCTCATATACTCTCTGCCTCCACACATGCCTCGCCTTCCACCAAGAGTCCACGACCAAATAAACTCATGGAATTCGTTAGAAATACATCACTGTTTCTTCCCTCGAGAAAGAAAAGAAAGAAGGAAGGTGAAAAGGAAGGGATGGGGAAAACTCAACAGCCTGAAATATCACAAGTCAAAGATAAACTCCAGAACCAATGAGTTTATCGTGCCTGCATGCCCTGGTGTTGCCATAATTTTCCACTTCCTTGGTGCTTGCTGGGACATCTATGTGCTGCACCTGCACCAGGTGGCGACAGGAAACAAATATGAAACAGTAACCTGATATTATCAGACCCCAGAAAGGCATTTGTGGAAACACTAATTAGATTTTCTTCAGCCTTTTTAATTTAGTGAGTTCTAAGAGAAGATCACACCTCTCCTAACACTTATAAAGAAAATTTGTGAGTGAGATTGTGTGTGAGTAGTACCTACTCCATGCTCAAAGCAACATGTTGCCATGGTACCAATCAGATATTGTCTTCATCAGGGAATAGAAATTACAACTGTCTTGTTTGTCCCCAGTAAACAGTTTTAATGCTTGGAGAGAGGAAAAGTCTGATTTTGTTGTTGTTACCTGGTTTTGAAACAATAGCACAATAAAATAAGTAGAATACGAAATAGTGCAATGAGGTTTGAGAAACAGAATCCCCAAAGGGAGCTCATTATTCTTACGAATTTACATCATCAAAAGATGTGGAAATGCATGAGTTCTTAATGGTCAGAAACAATGGTGTCATCTCAAGTCAAAGGGACTAATGGGTGCAAGTGCAAGATTGATCTGGAAGCCTAATTGGCTGTTTTTATGGCTTTAAAATTCTGACCTTATATGAGAGCTATAAAATATCCATTGTGCTTCAGGGAACACTTGTGCATTTGGCTCTCATATTACAAGAAATATTGCAAATCAGGAGAGGTAACCCGCTATGGAGAAAAACAAGGGAATGCTTAACCTAAAATTCAGGAAAGTGGTTGCCCATGGGGATGAGGTGGAGGGAGGGAGGGACTTCATAAACACTGGTAATGTTCAATTTCTTAAGTTGAAGAGTATTTTATTCTTCTCCTTGGAACTCCACATAGACACTATGTATACTCACAATAAAATGTACTTAAAGACATATATGGAGAGTAGAATATGGCAAGTAAATGGATTGGTGGCAGTGGATTCAAGTTGAGTCAACATGCAGAGATGTAATTCCATGCAAATAGAAATCACTCATCCTCCTGTCTGAGTCTCAAAAAATTCTTTTTCTCAAGTTATCGTAAGGACGCCAGCCCCAGGACTCAGTGGGAGAAAGGGCTACCCCACTTCCACCGATAATATTACTACAGACGTGCCCGATGCTCTGACTCCTCCTCAGGGCCCTGCAGATCTGCCTCCCAAGCATTTCTACATCCAAACTCATTTCACTCATTCTTTAAGGTCCAATACTTCTTCCACAAAATTTTCTAGCATCGTTGAATTTGAAATAAATATCTCCTTCTGTGTCCGTAAAACATTTCAACATGAAATGTACTTTAAATAATTTTGGTAGCTGCTTCACTTTTTTATTTTGGTTTTTAAAATCTGTGCATTTATTTTCTGTCATTTAGTTCAAAAGCCTATGTTAAAAATATTTATTTCCTTCTTACATAATTGGGAATGTGTTTGAGATATTTTAAATTTGAATTTTAACTTCGTGTTTCAGCTAACAAAAATCTGGAAGTACATACGTACCTGCCTTCATAGAAGCCTACACATGGCAAACTCCTACATTTCAATCCTACCCTGAGAACTTCAGACCCTATGAAATTGTCCAAGTGTTTGAATGGATAATACTGTGGATGTTTAGAAAGTTTTGGAGTTCTGGAGTCTTCTTAGTCTCACAGACTTTTTCTACAGCTGTTGGAAAGCTGTGAAAATTTAGGTTCACAATGAAAATGCTGACAAAACCTTAGGCAGGCAGTGTGCTCAGCAGGCTCTGTCCTTCAGCAATCAGCGGCTCATTGTGAGCTTTGAGGAATGAATCTCCATGTGGTTTTATTCCAAGGAACGTTTACATACCAATCAAATCAGTCTCTTTCCCCCCTCCTGCTGACATCTGGCTCCCACAGTATGCAGGGCTCTAGATCTGTTGCATACATACACACTCCATGCATGAGCAATTATTAGGAAAAAAAGGCTTTCCTGAATCATTCAACAGGAAATGATCCCAGTTCTTTATTCCTGCTGAGTCATCAAGAAAATATTAGCTTATGTGTCTAAGGAATGCTTTAAAACTCAGTCTAACTCCAATCTGCCTAATAAATGCAAAATATATTTCTAGAACAAAAGGTACCCTTTAGGATGGCAAAGTTTATCTATAAAGAACAGGTTTTGTAGTTTCATAGTGAAAACTATCTACCTGGTTGTGGGAGCTTTGCTCATCTACTCACCCAACCAGAATTGGGTCAGAAAATCCTGATCACGTGACTATCTGTGGCTTCCTAGGAAAAAAACTGGTTGGGGAACTAGCACAGTTAGCCATTTTTGAATTTTTTATTAAGTTGACCTCACCTTGACCCTGCTCAGGGAGCATTTTGATTACTATTCACAGTAGTTATTCTTAGTGTTTAGAAATAATAGTCAAAGTATGTTGATATTCAGTCTAAGTAACCTGCTCTGAGTTTGGGATAAAGGTCAGGTGAATGGAAAATAAACGTGGCTTATTTCCTTGAAGGTGTGAAAGTGCTGAAAAACTACTCAAATATGAGGAGCTTGGAGGTTGGCAAAGAAAGAAGTCATGAGAAAGACAAAGGAACAGTGAGTGTCTGGGGACACTCCTCACTGCAGACAGTCCGTTATGTGTGCTTTGTTCCGAACAGGGTTGTACCAAAGTATCTGTTTCCTGTTTACATCATTGGAAACGTGTTTTAGATTTTTAAAATTTGAATTTTAACTTAGTGTTTTAGTTAACAAAAACCTTTCACCAGGTCTCTCCCCTCCATAGCTATGCATGTGCAATTAATTACATTATCTGTTCACTCACACACATGTTCCTATGTCTGAACATGCCTTTGAGCTCACTCACATCTCACAGGAAAGAAGAGCAAGGGAGAGAGAAGAAATAGTGAGTGGAAAAATACCAAGATGTGTACTTGATTATTGGAGATAATTAAGTAGAACCTAAAAATAGGCCCTTATTTCATATTATGTTCAAAATGATTCAAATTCAAAACTATTCACAGCTGTGCTGAGGGCTGATCTACCATATAGAGTTGATTTCAAGCACTTGAATCAATCATAAGCAAATGAAGCTTCTCTCTGTTCTTTTTTTTTATGATCCTAACTGCGATATTTATTTATGACCTAATATTCATCTGTATGAAAATTTCCCTAGTTTTCTTCCCACATATCTTTTTTTTTGTTCTTCTAAGTATAACTTGGGGTGGTATCATGACTCAGAGGCTATCGAATATGCAATGAAGAGATCAATATTATCATTACCCCATTACACTTCATTGTTTATTCTGCCAATACTTTTCAATATGATAGAGCAATATGGCCAATACACCATGTCAGTTTTGTAAGTCTCTCCTTACAAAGTTGTTGAAAGTGATGAGTTTTTAAAACTCAACTTCATTAACGTACTGATCAAGCAGACTGGTGGTTTACTATTTTACTGATTTATTAATTGATAATCCCACGTATTGAATAATACAAAACACAGGCTGGAAAGTAAGAAATACAGGAAAATAGATTGTGCTTTTTTTAAAAAGCATATGTGCAAGGATTTACCCTACTAGAGAGATCTTTCAAGTATGAGGAATATATCTTATTATATGCTATAAATAACACAAATTATCCCGTTGTTTTGAGGACACTATTATCACAGGACTTCTGAACAGACTTAGATGTAGACCAAACCAATGGCCTCTTTTTGCTGGTTTTATGTTGCTCCTTTTCCTTACAGTACATGACAAAATGTTAGGCTTCATTGATGAGACAGTCCTTAGGCTACCTTTTTCATGAAAACTTTCCAACATTCCCTGACATCCATCTCTTTCAAAATGCCTGATGACACAGTCCTTAGGCTACCTTTTTCATGAAAACTTTCCTGATTTTCCAACATTCCCTGACATCCATCTCTTTCAAAATGCATGGCTTTTCTACTTTCTCTATATCATTTTCCATAAGAGTTCATTCTGTGTCACCAAAGGGCCTTAACATGGCCAACATTAGAACACAGCACAGTGAGTTATAATAAATATTTTTGGTCTTCTTTTTTTCCCCATTAGATTAAATTCTTTGAGAGTAAGAGCTATGCCATTTTTTTTAAATCAATCACAACTAGCATAGCGATTTGTTAGCACAGTGAGTGATAATAAATATTTTTGGTCTTCTTTTTTTTCCCATTAGATTAAATTCTTTGAGAGCAAGAGCTATGCCATTTTTTTTTAAATCAATCACAACTAGCATAGCGATTTGTCACATAGCAGGCATTCATTCTTCTTTCATTTAACAACTATCCATTGGCTGCCTACTATGTGCCAAGTATGGTGGTTCCATGCTATCAGGAAGGCATGTGTAATAGCCTTTGAGTGCTAGCATCATCACTAGCATGACCCTTGTTTGTGTGCCTTTACATTTGTCAGCACCTGGGAGGGAGGACAGGCTGTCTTTCTTGCATCCCCACAGGGCTTTGCACTGAAAGATATGGGCGGAATTTAACATATTTACAAAGCCAAAAGAAATCACAACTGTCCAATGGAGAGGCTGCTATTTCACATTTTGTGTGTGTGTGTGTGTATGTGTGTGTGTGTGTGTGTGTGTGTGTGTGTGTGTGTGGTTTAGCTCCTTACAGGTTTTCTTTAGTCAGAATTTTGTCCTAAGTTTTGAGGAATTTATTTCTGCTTTCCTTATATTTTGACTCAAATCAACAGTCTCTGGTGAAGCTGTTCTTAACATTTTGTTTTATCAATAATGATATACTGCTGCTTAATAGACTAGATTTAATCAATTATGTAAAGGCAGATACAAAGAAGTTACAAGGGAAGAAATTAGGACACTTCTTAGAATTAAGCCCTTCATATTTGAATAGGTACCATTAAGAGTTCCTTCCCAAATCTAAAGAGATTTGCCCCAACCTCAGTCCTTGTCACATATATTGCCCTCACTGACCCCCTGTGCATTTGGACCAGAAATGTGAGACATTGTAGGATGTTTCTTAAGAAATGTACTTTAAAATGGGCAGTTTGACATTATGGATCAAAAGCCTTCAAACCTGACTTGTCCCTGAATCTAATAATTACACTTTTAGGTATTTACCTTTGAAAAGATAATTAAGGATATTTGCAAAGACTTAGTTCTTAATGTGTTTATCATAATATTATTTATTATAGAAAATATAGATGATAACTTATGATTTCAAAACCAGGGACTTAGTTGAAAGGAAAAGGATAATCCATACGTTGGTATATTATGGAGTGGTTAGAAATGATGTAGAATTATATATGTTGTTGTGGCATATGCTCATGATGTGCTGTCAAAAAATTTTTAATTCTATTTTAACATAATATATTAAAACATGAAAGAAGTTTTATAACTGTAAGCAATAAAATACATGTCATCCTTAATTACTCTTCAGTGGCAAGATTTTTATTATTTCTGAGTGGCAGGAAGGTGATTTTATTTTCTCTTTTTGCATACTTGTGTTTTCTATTTATCTTCAAAAGCAGGTGTAATAGAGAATAAAAAGTTAATATTCAAATTATCCCAAATATGTAGAAGTGTTAAAAATACAATATTTTGGGGAGAACTTTTACCCTCTGTGTTATCATGAGCTGCCTTCCTGGTGAGATGGTGGACCTGCGGTTGCATGTGGGTAGTGAAGGTGGAATTGATCAGAGACTCATGTGTCAGGTAGAGTGATGGGCTAGCTGCCCTTTACCGTCCCTTCCAACAGAGTCTGTGATTCAGTCAGAACTGCCCCATAGTGAGCTGTTAAGCAAAGGCTGTGTGGCCCCTTCATGGAAGATGGTGAGCTAGATATGCCCTCAGGGCTCCTCTCATTTTGCACTATTCCATGTAGAAAATGGAACAGCTCATTTTGGAACACACCAAGATAAATTAAGTGTTTCTAAATATGTTTTGTCACGTTGTTTAGCATATCAAATAAAGTTTTAATAAGAAGTGAACTTTTTTAGGGCAAATTTTGCAGAGCTTCACACACCATCATGGACACAATAGACAGTCAATAAATGTGCTAATTGACTAATAAAAATAGCAACTGCAAAGCAGGCAGATCTAAAGGGACACCGTCCCACTCATAGACTGGCACTCCCCTTTTCCTCCCCAGCAGAAATCCAGAGGTGGACTCAGGCACATGCAGAGAGGGGGCAAAGGTGGAAGGTGGACGGACTCAGGCACATGCAGAGAGGGGGCAGAGGTGGAAGGTGGACGGACTCAGGCACATGCAGAGATGGGGCAGAGATGGAAGGACTTGGGCTTGAAGGTAGCTGGGTTTCTTCTCTAACCTGAGACAAGTAAAGGTAGCTGGGTGTGGCTCTACCTGCTTTACTACCAAGTTGAATAACTAAATCCAATGATTTAGGTCTTGAAAGTCCTCATCAGGATATGACAAATGAGATGGTTTTCTCACAGTGTCTGCCACATGTATGGGGACAGCCCCTTTAACTCTGACTTCCTCGGCATTCAGGGGGTCTTAGTTACTCTCATTAGCTGGGACAGTGTCTGCCACAAGTATGGGGACAGCCCCTTTAACTCTGACTTCCTCGGCAGTCTCACAGGATGCAAGGCAAGAATAGTTAGAAACTTCTTTCAGCCCTCTCTTCTCTCTCTTACACATTATTCACAATAAACTGTTGGCAAAAGGGGCAACACGCGAGTTTTTAGAATACGAAGAAATCAGAATAGAAGTAGGTGTAAGTGTGTTTTCCTGCTCAGCAAAGTCTTCCTGTGGGAAGGCATTTGTTCATAACTCACTCTACACATGACAGCGAAATACATTTAGAGTGCAGAATGAGATTTTCCAATGAGAGTAAGAAAGGGTGGAGATTGGAAATGAACTAGAGCTATCAGGGAAAAGTGGAAACATTTGGGCTGGTAGACTGGCAACCACTCGCATCTGGTAACGGTCTGATTTCTTTTGTGTTATCTAGATGGCTCCGCTACAAGGAAGGGTTGTTTCTGCATGATGGGCATGCACACCTGTCTGTCAGAGCCAGGTGGCTGTTAAATGCAGCCTGGACTGTGGTTTGCACACACTCTTTGTGAAGGTTACATGGCATGCCCTGGTCCTGCACAGCATTTCCCAGGCTGCTCTGTGGAGAACGCTCATGGACCACATGGAGCATGGCGCTGCTACATTGCTAGGGAAAGCCTCCAAGCATGTCAAACTCATGGCCGGTGGGCCGCATGCCTTGTTTAAATAATGCAGCATGCAACCCGCCGGCCGCGAGTTTGACATGCTTGTGTGGGCTCTTGTTTGTAAATGAGTCAGTATCTTCTCTGTCAGCTATAGGAGGCTGGGTCTACAAAAATCAAAACTGAATGTTCAGAGAATACACTCACAAAACTAACAGTGACTTTAGAAGCCCTTTAGTCCAGCCTGCTCATTACAGATTCTCAGGGCTGTGCAAAGGCCAGGTAGGGTACCTGCTCTCTATAGAAGGTGGGCGCGTATCTTCCTATCTTTGCTTTCTCCATTTAGATAAAATCAAAGGTCCTAGATGGGGCTGAGATGTGTGGGCTCTTGTTTGTAAATGAGTCAGTATCTTCTCTGTCAGCTATAGGAGGCTGGGTCTACAAAATCAAAACTGAATGTTCAGAGAATACACTCACAAAACTAACAGTGACTTTAGAAGCCCTTTAGTCCAGCCTGCTCATTACAGATTCTGAGGGCTGTGCAAAAGCCAGGTAGGGTACCTGCTCTCTATAGAACGTGGGTGCGTATCTTCCTATCTTTGCTTTCACCGTTTAGATAAAATCAAAGGTCCTAGATGGGGCTGAGATGTTGTTTGAAAATAGAAATGACAGGTCTTGGACCACATCTTCCTGGTGATGTGTCCTCTGCATGGAGACTAACGGGAGTTCCATTGCCCATCTCTGTTTACCAGGCAGTCTCCCCCCCCCCCAACCCCAATCTCTCTTCTTTCTCTCACTCTCTCTCTCTTGCTCCCTCCCTCCTTTGCTTTCACCACTCCCCCCCACTTCTGGTGGGGATATGGGATTGGATTAGAAAACCATAGCAAAGTATAAATTGGAAATTCTCTGATCACAGAGAATGCTATACCAGGTGCTGTAACATCTACTGTGCCGTCTTAGCTGTGCATGGACTGTTGGACCTCCTTGAGTGTTCTTTATACTCAGAGTTGGATGTTCCTAGGGAAAATGCAGCAGTTATGTCTAAGGGACAGTGTGGCATGAAAAAAAATTGCATTCACATTCAAGGTTCCGCTCTTCCCTGATTGCTGGTCTCAGAACAGGAACCAATCTGTCCTTCCTGGAACAGTACAAACTGAGAAACAATTATACTTGAACAGTTCTCCACGGAACCTGTCAGCCTGCAGCACAAGGAGCTGTCTCTGATTTAATTATTCAATAAGTAAGGAGAGCGGAGAAAAGATTTTCACAGCTAACAGTATATTGCAGAGCTACATCAACTTCCATAAGAAGAATATAATTTTTAAAGAAAAGTTTTTAAATGTCATATTTCCTGTTTGATTTTCTTATTGGTTTTCAAAGAGTGTCCTTCAGCGAGTAGTAGATGGCTAGAGTCAAGTTAAAAAAGCAATTTTCTTTCTATCCTAAAAAATAATTTTAGGCATAGTCATATACGAAAATGACTTGCAGACCTAGGACCGCTCTCCATTTGCTAAATAAGAATATTTTAGAGATTTTAATTCAGAGCTATTTGCAAATTCTCCACAGGTGTCATGCCGCTGATTATTGGTATTCACTACACAAGCTGTGTTTTTCCGTATAAATCTCAAGCATCTTTTACCATAAAGATGTATGAAAATATAAGTTAGACTAGGTTCCATCACATTAATTTTTTTTTCTGGAGGGGAATAGCTCTGATCTTATCATTCATATCAATTTAATTTATAAGCTCGTTCCTTTGTCATTTATCAGAGGAGGATTATTGATTTTAGAAGCTCTTTCTGAAGACAGATTTCTTTTCGAAATGGAAAAGGATTCCTATAGCATTGCCTGAGGTCATTTGCAGGAGGTTGTGTTGTTGTTGTTGTTGTTGTTCACTGTCAGGTATTTCCACTCTTTGGTTTTTTAATACAACTTTCTGCCCACCTTCCTTGTTAAAAAATGGCAGCCGTGAGATTAACCTAGCGAGCTTGTTCTTCACCGTGTGCTTCATTACTGGCATTGATCCTAGAGATCTTTGCATCAACTTGTCTGACCACCACGGGAGTGATATGAAACATAATTTCCCTACGACTTTCTGGTTTTGACATCAAGGCTTGCCTTGGCCAAGGATGAGGTCTGGTTCCCAAAGTCTATGGCAAACCTGATGCAAATGTGAGCTTAGCAGGTAACTTGGGAATATGTGGTGTCAGGAAAGAGCCACAACTCCAAGCAACATACATTTTGATGCCCATGTTTTGGGTTAATAGTCTGATAAAAACTAAAGGTTATCATTTTTCTATTTTTTTGTATAAAATTTTACATAAAACTTTCAAAATGAAAGATGATCTCATTTTCTTAGACTCTCTCTTGCCTTTCCTCCTCTATCTCCACCCTCTTTAGGATAAAAACTTCTTCATAATTTTCTAAATCATTTAGACAATTAGCAGAGACACTCAGTACTCTTGGGCCACAGGAAGGTGGTTAGCAACGCTCCATTGGTGCTTGGGTTTTCCTTTTCCAGAGAGTTTTCACTGTGCAACTATACTAAGGAGTGGCCAAGTTGTTCTGGAGATGAGAGCTGGATTCTTTGACAGAGATTTTGTTTGATGTTGCCTTTCAAGTTGTATGCTCATTTACAGACCATTTTCTAATGCATGCCTGGCACTATGAGTTTATTGGGCATTTATTGATGCAAAGATGGAAAGAATGGTCATCTAGTTCAGCTTGTGACCTTTACATTTGAGAAAGTGGGGCCCAGAGAGGTTAAGTGACTTGCACACGATCTCACAGCAAGAAATGAGAAAACCAAAGCCAGATCCACCTTGTGCAGCTTTCACTGCTAAACATAGCCACTCACAACTAATTGATAGGCCTTGCCTTCTCCCACATTTTCTCTTCTATTTCTGTTCAAACCCTCCACTTTCTCTTTCTTCCAATTTGATTTCTGACATTTGAGAATCACACCCCAGGGATCTTTTTGGAGTTTTCTTCAAACATCCTAGACCAAAGCTACTTCAGCGTGGAGCCAGGCTTGAACCAGGAATTCATAAAGAAATGGGTCACTGGCTACAGCGCACCCTCCATCTTCCTTTACCTATAATAGGCCTCTCCCACTCCCTACTTAAAGCACTCAGCCTACGCTAATGTGCTTCTTGCTATGAACATTTATAACGCTATTATTGTAGAGATTCCCCAGACCAACCAGATCAAGTCTCAAGTTAGAGCATGGCCCAGACATGTGTGTGCAGAGAGGAAGTCTCAGCAAGCTCTGCTGAAATGGAAACAAAACGAGCATAGTGCGTGAACTGTTTAATAACATCTATTAAGTTATAGGATTATCACATTGCCAGGAAACTCTTTCTATAGAAAATGGCTACCTATCCATCATCCATCTACTTATTTATCCACCTGTCTACCACTGGTCTGTCTAATCTTTCTGCTTCTAGAAAAGATTTGAGCAGCAGGCCCTCAGAAACATCAGAGCAAATCTGTCATAAATGGGAGAGTACTACTGAGGAGATTATCAAACAACACAGCAAAACATGAAAATATTGATCTGATAATGAGATTCATTTGATAAAACTTAGTATAAACAATATATCGTTAAATATTGACATTTTTCCCCCAGGTGTCCTTTTTAAAATACTAAGCTAATCCCTACCATTTTCTTTTAATCTCTGGTTCTTAAAGTCAAAAGAAAATTGTAGAGATTACCCTAATATTCATATGCATAGATAGATGATATTAGAGAGAGAGAAAGAGCTATGACTCTTATTCAACTTGTAAAAGAAATATTACTCTAGCATACAAACCAGAAAGCCTTAGTTAACTGTATTTTCATAGTGGCTAAGTGCAAAATCATAAAATTCATTTTTCCTACACAGAGGGCAACTTGAAGGCCAAAACAAATGTCTTTCTAAAAATTAGAGCTGACAAGTGATGGCCAAGAACAAAATATGCATCATTCACAAATTCAGTGCCAAACAGCAGGCATATAACGGAAGCACCATGGCCTGTATCAACAAAGGGTATTAGAACAGTTTCTTGGATGTGACAAAAGTAGCCAGTCAGTCTTTCCCCAAATTCAGAAACCAAATTGCAAGCCCTTACCTTGGAGGGCCTGTAAGCTATGAGTCTGTACGATAATGCAGAGCTGCAGGACCAGCTGTGGAGCACTTTCCAGAAAGGTGGCTAGCAAATGCAGCATACTCACATCTGCATACTCATACACCATTTTCCAGTAAAACCTCCATCTGTCATTCTCCCCACTCTGTCGGCTTCGAATACCTAAGTATATTGTGTGGAAATATCTAGAAAGAAAACATGGAGAACAAGAAAGAGATGAGTGATAATTTATAATTCAAACACCAAGGCTTTTTTTTTTTTCTGCAAGCCACCATATGCCAGCACACACAAGAAACAATTACTCTAGTGGCTTATTTTCAGGCCCAAAGTTAACTGTTTGAGTTCCCTTATCCTTAAATGTTCACTCTGAGAAGTCACTGCAATTTTAGTCCTCAATAAAAGCATTTCACTGAATTGCAATATGAGGAGTGAGGTGAAATGTGTTAGAAACTTGGGCGTAGAAGAGATTAATCAATAAAGAAAATAAAAATAAAAATAAATTGGAAAAAAAAGAGATATTTGCTATTTTGAAAATCTACACACACACACACTGGGGTCAGTTTCTCTATGTGCTCAGCAGTGTTCAGAAGATGGATTTCTCCTGGGCACAACGCAAGTCTAAGGACTAGAATGTATGGGCTTGTAAATACTCCTTATGCCTTTTAAAAACTTACCATTAAAAATTTCAAACATATGCCAAAGGAGAAAAAGCATAGCATATTGAATCACTATACCTTTCGTCTAGATTAAGTAATTACCAATACATTCCCAATCTTTTTTTCCTTTGTATTTTTACTCCCTGCCACCAGATTATTTTGGAGCAACTCCCAGACATGTTATTTCATCTGTAAGTATTTTATTAAGAAAATTTACAAACAAAAATTCAATACCATTATTATACTTACAATATAAGGACAGTTTTGATATTATTAAATACTCAGTGTTCATTTTTTCCCTATTATATTTTTTTACAGTTTATTTGAAATACAATTCAAACAAGGCCCACACATGATGAGTATTTGATATGTATCTTAAGTCTTTTTTACACCATGAATTCCCCTTCCATTTTTTTCATTTCTTGCATATTTTTTATTGTCTTGATTTTGATGAATGTATTTGTGTGGTGTGGTTAACGTTTCTTTCCTTTGTGTTTTCTTCATGTGGGTAGTATTAGAATTCTGATCAGATTCAAGTTTGGTCGTTTTTAGCGGGTGATGTTGAGGACTTCCTTGAGGGGTACTTTCTTGAGGAGGCACTAATGTTCTCTTTTATGGTGTCATCATCCACAAATGATCATATCCTCGGTCCACTCACTCTTTAGGGATTGAAAATACTGATATTCTGAATCTATCACCCTTCTTTTTTATTGGCTAGACTACTTCTGCAGCCCTTATGTCAAAATCTTTACAGTATGTTTGGTTGTCTGAAGCTTATTCTCTAGTCGATCTTTTAAAAAGGTGCACAGGGATACTGTTCTCTGAGTTCTTGCATGTTTATAACAGCACATGGTTATCAATCTTGCCTTGGGTGAAGATAAGGTTTCTTTTGCTATGTAGGGTCTACAATGTAGACCCTAACGTCTCAGAATTTCACTTGGAGATTGGTGCCCATTTCTAGGATATGTGAAAGAACTGAACCTACCCAATACAAAGGCTCTTGGATGCCAAGAGAGAAGAATAATAGTAGGGATACAGCAAGGAAGTGAGAAAGCAGAAAAGCCTGGGCAACTTTTTCATTGGGGGGTCCATTTGGATAGCTGTAAAATCCATGCATATGCCATGCAAAATCCAAGATCTGCAATTTATTTATTTGAGCATGTTAAATCTGTTACTTTATTGCATAAAGTGTTGTAGGAAAGTCTGATAAAAATCTTTTATCTGTAGTTTCAAGTTTTAATATGCAGTTTCAAGTGGTTTTGAGCTACAGTATTTAATATTTCTTCTTAAATCCATTGCTTTGTTTCTTCTTTGGGGTCTCCTATTTATTTATGTTCTATCTTCTGTATCTCCTATATCTATTAGCTTCTCTGAATATTTTTAATCTCAAATTGATTTTCATATAAAATGTTTTCCTCCTTTTCATCTTTTATGAATCTTCAAATTGTGGTGTTTGAATAGTGTCAAAATTTGAGTTGAATTTTCATTTCTGACCTAATTGTTTTTAAAAATGAGAGTTCTATATTGAGTTATATCATTTGCTTAAATGTTAGCTTTTCTACTCATTTCTTTTAAAAAAAAGTCCTCAACTGAGGATATGTTTATTATTGATTATTAGAGAGAAAGAAGAGAAAGAGAAAGAGAGAGAGAGAGAGAGAGAGAGAGAGAGAGAGAGAGAGAAAGAAAGAGAAAGAATCATTGATCAACTACCTTCCATATGCACCCCCATTGGAGATCGAACCTGGCTGGGTTCTACTCATTTCTTTTCTGACTTTTTCTAATTATGACTTATACAGTATTGTTCTTTAATGGCTTTTATAATTTTCTTAAATTATTCCAGGTCATTTTGAAATATTTGTTTTTATCTGTTTTCTACATGTGTTTTTCTGGTATACTTTCATTATCTGTAGAAAAATCACTATTTTTCTTATTCCCTTTTTCTCATAATAATTTTGACATTTCTCTTGTTGACAAGTTTTAAAAATTAGTTAATTTAAAAATTAGTTAATTTAATTTTCATGTACTTTCAGGAGAGGTTAAGTGGGCTAGGATAGCTTTATTGGTGTCAAAACTTCAGAGGCCTTCCTCCCTTGTTCTCGTGAAGTGATAAAAACAACATCCCTTGTTAACTTTCTGAGATCAGCTGCCTCTGTTCCCCTTCCCCTTCCTTCTTTCATTGCTTGTGGTTGTCCCTGTCTTGTTCAATTTGAAATCCATTCCTGCAGGTTCTCCTTAGTGTGGAGGCTTGTGGAAGGCTCTTCAGTTTGTTAGGGATGACTCAGTTTTAATAGCATAAACACTTATTGCCTTACAGTCCCCTTTGGCTCACTCTTGCATTGAATCATTGAGAGCACACTTCTAGTCTCTATTGCTCCTCTAATTTGGCCCAATGCACTTTACAGTGAGTGCCTGTTGGGGATTTGGAGGTTCTCCTCATCTCAAGGCCTTCCCTCTGCCTCTCCCTGTGTAGTTGCTGATATCACGAGGCTCTTATAAGCTGTCACTAATTTGTTCCTGGGTAATTAAGGGCAAATCTCAGCACTAAATTTTATTATATACATTAGAGGCCCGGTGCATGAAAATTTGTGCACTGGAGGGGGGCGTCCCTCAGCCCAGCCTGCGCCCTCTCACAGTCCAGGAGTCCTCAGGGGATGTCCTATTGATGGCTTAGGCCCGCTCCCTAAGCTGCAGTCTGGCCTCCCTCTGCGGGAGGCGAGGACAGGGGATCAGAGGACAGCGCCACCCCCATCACCCCACCATTGCCACCCGGCCTCCCTCTGTGGGAGGTGACCAGACAGGCCGATCAGGGGACGGTGCCAGCCCCCCCCCCCCCCAATTGCCCCTCTGCCACTGCTGGTCGCTGATAGCTGTTTCCTCCCTCTGCCCACTGGCAGGCGCCTTGGCTGGCCTGGTGCCGTCTGCTGGCCGGCCCGCCCTCTGCCGACTGGTCGTTCTGCCGTTCGGTCGATTTGCATATTATGCTTTTATTATATAGGATTGTCCATGATTCTTTAGTTTTGCTCTGATTATTTTAATGGGATACTTTCAGTAGATTTGAAAACTGCTGCCATTGCCACTATATTTACAGAACAGTAGCATTTTAAAACACAAAAGTGATTTAATCATTCTTCTGAGTCTTTGATTTCTCTCTATCAGTAGTTATGAGTGTGCTACAGTGAAATTTACAGGAACAAACCCATGTTCCTGTACCACTCCACAGCTATTGCTTGTTGACCAGCCCAAAGCAAGCTGCTGGTGTTACCTTTCTTATAATTGTGTCTTTTCACAAGCTCGTTCTTTTCTTAGAATTGCCTAGGAATAGCCTTTCCGGCTTCTCTGACTGGCAAACTTGTTTTTGAACTGACAGTATTTGTTCAATCATTACCAATAATCATTCACTCTTCCATGCATTTACCTCTTTACCTGTTTCTATTAGTTTCCGAGGAGTGCTTTAACAAAGTACCACAAACTGGTAGCTTAAACAACAGAAATTTATTGCCCATCAATTCTGGAGGCTAGATGTCTGAGATCAAGGGTTGGCAGGGTTGCTTTCTTCTGAGAGCTGTGAAGGAGACTCTATTAGTGCCTCTCTCTTGGCTTCTGGTTTGCTGGCAAACTTGGCATTACTTAGATTGTAGATAACATCACCTTAATTTCAGCTTTTATCTTCATGTGGTGTTTTCTCTCTCTTTCTCTCTCTCTCTGTGTGTCAGTTTGTGTCCAAATTTCTCCTTTCTATAAACACAGTCATATTGGATTAAGACCCACCCTAACATCTCATTTTAACTTCATCATCTGCAAAGACCCTATTCTGTTTCCAAGTAAGATCCCATTCACAGGCACAGAGCATTAGGATTTCAACACCTTTGGGGAACACAATTCATTTGATAATACTCTTCTATCAACGTTCGATCTTGTTAACCCTATGACTTCTCCTCCTGTTTGGTGATTTCCAAATCTGTATCTCCCACTCCAACCCTCACCAGAGATCCAAAACTGTATGTCCATCTGCTTACACATATGTCCATCTGCTTTCCACATTTCCCACAGGTATATGAAAACAAAAATATTCAAAACACCTTATTGCCTCTAAATTTGTCCCATCTCCTATACTGATAATCCACACCACCATTCATTCAGGCATTTAAGCCAGAAGTTTAGGGACCATGCTAGGATCTTATCCCTCTCTTACCCCTTACATTTGATAAAGGACTATGTTCTGAAACTTTTATCTCCTTAATATGTTTTCTCCTCTTTCAAAAGTCTCAGGGGCCAGAGGATTGTCAAGGGCGGGGAAGAAAAAAAAGGACACATATGTAATACCCTTTGTAATACTTTAAGCAATAAAAAAATAAAAAATAAAAAAAAAGTCTCAGGGTGATTTGGGAGGCATTATAGTATTTAAAGCCACAAGACAAGATGAGATCACCCTTTCAGTGAAATTGTGCCAACTTAATAGGCTTGGCATGTCATCTCACTGGGCATGAGTGTGATGCCCATCAAGAGAGGGGTTTTCCTTCCAAAGGCACCATACCTAAATATACGAGGTGACTCCAGGGGCAGGGAATCCAGCTTCTCTTGGGGAAGTGTGAATTCTTAGGAAGTCGGTCCCTTCCCAAGGCCTGGAGTGGGGAAGGAAGACTACCTAAGGGGGCCGAGGGTTGGCTGCCTAAGGTGCCAGGGTTATTTCAAACTCCTAAGAAAAAGTTGAACCATCTTTTTCTCAGTGACTATGCTGGCAAAAACCAGTTATATTCAGAAACTTCTTACTTATAAAGTAGTCAGAAGTGGCTGGGCTGCCCCTTAACTTGAAAGGAAGGAGAGTAAACACAGAGAATCTAAGGCACCTTCAGGGCAAGTGTGAGCCCATGGCCCCTTGTCACACATGCTCTGGTACATGCTAAGGGTTTTCTCTCATATGCAGGGCAGCAAGGCTGAGGAGTTAATGTCCTGGGTCTGTCCTCTGCCAGTAACAAGGGGGAGTAGGAGGATAAATATTCTAGCTGCCTCACATTAAATAATCTGAAATGTGCTCTCTACTCCCTGGCAGGCTGGAGTCCCAGTTGCCACAGTGGTAACCTACTCAATAACATACACTCTTTGACTGCCTTACCTGCCCTGTCCCACTACCAGCACTTCCTAGAATTGTCTTCAAGTAAACCACTTACACTCAAACCCTCCCCCTAGTTATATCACAGGTTCACAGCAGCACCCCGATGGTGCACTTTGTTCCTCTGGACATAAAGCCTCCAAAAATATCACTGGCATCATCTCAGTTTCATGCTCAGTAACCCCAAAATGGCTCCCAATTTTTCTATTGTATTTTGATTCCTTTGCTCAGCTCTTGAGAGCAACTGCCAAAGCAACTTCAAATTGCTTCATGTGCTTTTTAATCTTGACTCTCATCTATATATATAAAAGCCTAAACAACCGTTCAACCGGTAGCTATGATGTGCATTGACCACCAGGGGGCAGACACTCGGCACACAGGCATGGAAACATGGAACAGATTGATGAATCTCAGAGGGTAGGGGGGAGGGGGAAGGGGGGAAGAGATTAACCAAAGATCTTATATGCATATTAGAGGCCTGATGCATGGATTCGTGCACCAGTGGGGTCCCTCGGCTTGGCCTGTGGGGATTGGGCTGAAACCAGCAGTCTGACATTCCCCGAGGGGCCCTGGATTGTGAGAGGGTGAAGGCCAGGCCGAGGGACCCCACTGGTGCACCAATCTGTGCACCAGGCCTCTAGTTAGATTATAATAGGCCAGTCAAGGTGGTTATTCTGTGGTACATATTTTCTCCCCTGCTTTGTGCCTATCTAACTCATCAGTCTAAATGTTGATTCATTAATCTATACTTAGAGTTGTCCATGTCATATATGAGTTCGAACCTCATCATTCATATATATAGTCAAGAACTAACATCCTTACCATGAACACACCATATGCTAGACAGACTCAGCTGAAAAATGCATCTTTGTTGGCTGACAATTGACAATTATGTATGTAATTAAGTATTAAAAATTTTAATCCTTTGCTTGTTTTCAGTTGATCATTCTGCTACACAGATCTCTCTCTGGTGCCATAACATGTTTTATTATCAATGAATGCCTCTGAGCCAATTTTCTTTAAAATCACAAAATAAATCAAGAGAGAATTGGGCATGTACACTCATTCTTTCAGGATATAATTTGAGCTGTTCTGGTAATTTATGAACTAAAATTATATGCTGTGCTTTAGACTCAATTCAGTAACATCAATGGTCAGTGTGACTTGATTTTGTGTGTTTTTAAAATTTACCTTTATTGCTGAATGAATTACAGATGTTCCCTTTTTTTCACCATTAACCCCACCACCACCACCACCCCACCCTGCTCCCACATGCCCCCTACCCCTGGCCTTCACTGTACTATGTCATAAAGGATAATCTAACTGATTTCATGCTTTATTTAGAGGATGGATTTGAAGAAAAATAATACTAGTAAAAATCTAACATGCTCTTATAGGCTTTTCCCAGACTTCTTTTGTGGTTTATTGAAATGTGTTCATGATGATGTATTAAATATTAAAAGCAATGTGAGATTTAATTGAAATTTATAGGGCAGCTTTTCTTAATTTATGGTTTATTGCATAATTTTTAGCATGTTTTGTAAATAACAGAAGACGACCTACATCCTTCTGTGGTTTTACCATTGCCCAGAATTAAAAGTACCCTTGCCTGACATTTTATAAAAAAGTGCTGTCCCACCCAGACTCAAACTTCTGAACTGGTTTTGAATGGTAGCTGAGGGGCAGTCCATGAAACTAACCCAGGAAGGTATGCCAGTATATGTTAGCAGTTTCAAGGTTGGCTTCTGCCATTCAGTCCCGTGGAAAGAATGCACATGATCAGGTAAAGGGAATTAATAACAACTTTCTACCTAAAATATACTGGTAGGGTAAAATGCTTTATATACTTTTTTTTTGGTCTTCTAACACACTTTATAAAGGTAGTGTTATTCACACCCTTTAACATATGACGAATCTTTGCCATAAGAGTCTTTGGTCAATTAGAAAGCTCACAGGTAGTGAGCAGTTGAGCTGATCATAGACACCATGTTTGTCAGCCTCCAAAATCCATGTTATCTAGAGATAGCAAGAACCACTTTCTAGCATCCTAAGTCATTAAACAACCTCGGGTTTTCAGTCCAGGATAAGATGTCAACTACCCATGACTGAATTGCCACTGGTCTTATATTAAAATGCTATTTGGGTTAGAACTAACTAGATCCCTTAATATGGTCTTGAACCTGATATACTGTGTAGTTCAGAGTAGCCTTTGAAGTGTGAGTTTCTAGAAGGCAAGGCTGGGATTCCTAACACCACGCAGTCTGCTTGTCAATACTAGTAGCTACATGAGATGGTTGAATTTATTTATTGATGAACTTCACACACAAACAAGCATGATCTTTCTTGAGCATTTGTACAATTGTCCCTATAAATCCAAAATATCAAAAGTCATGCCTGAAGGCTTGATATGGTTGAGAAGTGATCCTGCTTGACTCACCTCACTTCATTGTGTCCTGCCTCCCAGGCTCTAGTCCACCTTCACTCTAGCCCTTGCTGAGTCCATTGGCTTTGCACAACGGTAACCAAATAGCACTTTGCTGAAGCTGCAGTTTTTCCTCCTAATCGCTGTCCCTGGACTATTTACCCATAGGATCACCCTTGACCAAGGAGGACCAGAGAGTCATTGAATTAAAGCTCTCTTCTTCCCCTTTCTAGGCCTGCCACCTCCAGTTGTTCACAATGGGGACCAGATTGGCAGAGCACCCTGGGCGGGCAGGCCTTCCATTTTGTCTCCCATTCCTGCTCCCTGGGACCACCTCCCCGAATAAACCACGTGCACAGTACCTCTTGTATCAGGCTCTGGTTTTTGGTAGATTCAGGCTAAGATGTTTACCATAAGTGAATCTAAAGCTTGATTTTTCTCATCAAAGATTGTGTGGGAGGAGGGACTAGGTAAGTGACAGTTGCCCAGATTAAAGATGCAATTTTAAAAATAAAATTTAGGAGAGCAATTTTAAAAAATAGATTCTTTTTTATTTTTATGAGCAGCTCTCTCTCAAATCCATCTGACTTTCCATTTTCACCATGCCTGACAGAATTCTTACATTTTTAAAACTTACTGCTCAATTAATTTTGTCATACAGGGCATGCCAAACCACCTGTTTCTGTAATCAGTTCATGTTTTCCAGCCGCTCAGGCAAGAGACAATACAGAAGACATGCTGTTCATAGCAAAAGGAAGACACTTCATGTTGAATGTGGCAGCAGGGTAATCAAACATTACGTGTTTGACTTTCTTATAACACCATGAGGAAAATACCCTGCCTTTCTCGTCAAGAATATAAAAAACTACTTATCCTGTTCTCAGAAGAACCACAGGGTTCAGAGCTGAGAAAAGCTACCAAAGCGTCTCCCTTTAGAAAACCTTCATCCAAGGTATTTCAATAATGCTTTCAGACTATGTGAACTTTTCAGAGCCATCCCCTTCATATCTACCTATTTATTTTACCATTGTCCCTTCCACCACCTACAAATTCTCTCTCTCATCCCTGTAAGAACAGAAATAAAAGGCCTTTCTTTTTCTTTGCTGTGGCCTTCCATAATTGATGAGAAGCACCTGGTAATTAAACCCCAAGACTTTTAGCTCCTCTGATTCAAACAGCCCCTCTGTTCAAACTGCAAGATAAGCTACTCTCAAGACTACATTCTTGCGCCCTCCTCCTCCCTGCAGTTTTAATAACGCTGGGAAAATCCTCCCCAAAGAGTTTCTAGTTAGTAGAAAGTGCCCTTCCCCCTCCCTTCCAAATCCAAACCTTTCCCTTTCGAACTCTTTGTAACTTTTGCTCTAAGCATGTTTTGCAGTGGTTCTCAACCTTCCTAATGCCGCGACCCTTTAATACAGTTCCTCAGGTTGTGGTGACCCCCAATTTCATTGTTACAAATTGAACATAATTAAAGCATAGTGACTAATCACAAAAACAATATGTAATTATATATGTGTTTTCCGATGGGCTTAGGCGACCCCTGTGAAAGGGTCGTTTGACCCCCAAAGGGGTCGCGACCCACAGGTTGAGAACCGCTGTTTTATAGGCTTGGGAAAAATACTGATAAGACACCTCCCTAAGACATTTGCCGAACTCCTGGAAAGCAAACAAACTATAACTTTTCAGGACAACTCCCAGTATCGGCTCAACTTCAGCGCCAAATCCTCCTCCCTCCTTGTCACCTAGCAACAGCAGCCATAACTCTTTAAAAGTGGAAGCCACTTGCTGCTTTTTGTTCCAGCCCTGTATTGATTAGCAATGCACTGGCCCTTTCCTCTCTTGGACGTAAAAATAAACCTCCTTTCTGCATCTCTTCTTTTAGTGGTGAATTCTTTCACAGCCTGCATCACCAGCCAAACCCTAACAATCCCCTCCCCTTTTCCCTCCCTGCTTCCTACTAGCTTCCGTCTTTTCTCCACATCAATAGTTAATATGATATGCCTGCCCAGATGTTTTCACTCTTCCCGCCAAAAACTGGCAATGATGTGTAAGAAAGTATGACCTGGTGAATTTCTGAACAGCTATCATTACACATTTAAGGACAGTAATTCCTAGTTGAGAAAAATGGCCTTGACTCATAAAATATCATAAAGGAATATTAAATTACATGCAAACCCTCTTAAGGTGAAAAAGGAGCATGAGGAAAGTGTAAGAACCAGTGAAACAAACAAACAAAAAAAACCCACCGCCCAGTATTTGATAAATGGGATATTCTATTTCAAGAGTGAGTCCACCTTGGTTCCAGAAACCACATGCTAACATTTCTATGAACTATAATTTCCTTTCTGTTAAAAGACAAATCTTGGTGATAAGAGACACTAAGGGCCATCTCAGTGATGATACCATATTGGCTCCCCATTTGCTATTTCCCACTGAATTCATGAGTGGATGGGCAGTCACATCCACAGAGCTTGACATGATGTAACTGCATCACATAGAGATACATCAGACCTCAATATAAAGTATGCATTTACAAAATGTCAACATTTCCATCCCCAAACACTTGCAAATTTAGGATTATTTGCTTTATGGAGTTCAACTATGAAATAGATATGTTCAGTAGTTGTTATTTGTTTAATAATAGAATGAATGAATGTTCATTGTGAACCTAATATACAGGGTAGAGCAAAAGTAGGTTTACAGATGTGAGTACATGAAACCCCCTGTATACACATCACTATGCTAGTCACTGAGAGATCCAGAAAAGACTAATAATTCATTCTTGACCTCATAGTGTTTATAATCTAGTAACAAAGAATTTCTTGGTAGTGTACCCCCAAGAAAATTACAAATCAAGGGTTTAAATATACTCTGAAATCTCTCTCTCCCTCTCCCTCTAGTCCCCTCATTCCTTTCTTCCCATAGATAATCATTAAAATGTACTTAATATGCATTCTTTTAATAGGCACTTGTTCTTAAAAAAACTTTCCATTTAGAAATAATTTTAGACTCATATAGAAACTGAAGAAATAGAATGCTTCCCTCAATGATAACATCTTATTTAACCATAGTACAGTTATCAAACCAGGACATTGATATGGGTGCAATACTATTAACTAAGCTGCAGTCCTTATTTCCCCTTTCACCAGTTTTTTTTCTCTCTCTTAGTGTGTGTATGTTTAGTTATTTTTTTATCATATGTGTAGATTTATCTAACTATCAGATTTCATAGCATGCATAAATTCATCTAACTAGAACCATAATCAGGATACAGATCACCCCAAATAAAGTTCTTTGTGCTAACCATTTATAGTTACAGTGGGCCTTGACTTATGAGTGTCCCGACTAACGAGTTTTTCGAGATATGAGCCGTCTCTCGGCCGATTTTTTGCTTTGAGTTGCGAGCTAAAATTCGGGTTACGAGCCAGCTTCAGATACCCCACCGCTAGTTGGCGCAGCGAACATCACTGTGAACGCCACAACATCAGCCCAGCGTCACGTGTCTCACTCGTTCACTTTTGATTTGACATACGAGTAATTTGAGTTACGAGCTCCGTCACGGAACAAATTAAACTCGTAAGTCAAGGCCCCACTGTATACCCAACACCAACCCTAACCCTGGCAACCTCTGATCTGTTCTCCATCACTATACTTTTGACATTTTGAGGATGTAATATAAAAGAGAGTAATGCAGTGTTTAATATTTGAGATTAGATTTTTTTTTCTTTCAGCATAACACCCTTGAGGCCCATCTAAGTTATGACATATATACATCATTCATTCCTTTTCATTACTGAGTATCACAATTTGTTTATCCATTTACTCTTTGAAGGGAATTTGGGTTTTCTCTAGGTTTTGGTGATTATGAATATAACTCCTATCAATAATCAAATTTAGCATTTTGTGTGAATGTAAGTTTTCTTTCTCTAGAATAAATAGGCCACATGGTAAATATATGTGTAACATTCTGAGACACTGGCATTTATTCTGTTGGCATGCATTAGCTTACTAAATGGCATTGTGCTAAAAATATTTTACTTTCTTTTTCACCCAGTGCCATGTTTTTATGATCCACAGATATTGCTAGATGTATATCTAATTCATATAAAGATTATTTCTTTAAACTGCTGCATACTATTGCAAGGAAGCTCTTTACTTCAAAGAATCCTATAGTCAATCATTTTATAAAGCAAAAAAATTCTTTAAAAAATGTATATACCCCATAAATAATTTGTTTAGTGAATTCAGTTTTCTACTTATTGGGGTTTCTTAATATAATGTGTATATTTATTGCTTCTGGTTTTGTCTCATGGTTTTACATATTGATGAAAACATTATTAGGTGCTAAGACCCAGGTCATGCATACAGTAAAGTCTCTATGTTGTCTAAGAACTTTTCAAAGTTCATAGCAGCAGAGCTCTTTACCCATGCATGGAGCAGCTCCATAGGCCCAGGCTTTTTGTAGGTTGTTATCAAACTCAAAACATCTGACCTTGGCATTTATTGATCTCAGTCCCATGGCTGAATAACCCAGAAAGAGCATGAAGTAATTCAGGAGCAGTATCATCATTAGCAAAAGGGCCTGGAAAAATTAGCAACAGGCCTTAAGTATATGATTTTCACACAAGACTAGAGGGCACATATCAAGTCCTTCAGACACACAAAGTTTTTTTTCTTTTTTTTTTTTGTGTGTGTGAAGCTTTCTTATATAGAAAAGGATAACTCCAGGAAAAGCCCACAGGTTATCTATATATTTATACCTATATCCATCAACATTTCAGGCCATCAGGCCACCCATTGCTTTATTAAAAACTAGAGGGCCGGTGCACAGATTTGTGCACATGGAAAGGAAATTAATTAGAAGGTGGCCGGCGGGGTGGGACTGGGCAAGACAGGAGGACATGCCCTGGAGCCAACCTCCGATGGTCCTTCCCCGGGTGGCTGCACCTGGGGTGGTGCCGGGGCTTGAAGGGCATCTGTGGAATGAGTGGGTTCCCTCCAGCAGGTGAGGTCTCTTGGGCTGATCTGCAGGGATGGGCCGAAACTGGCTCTTCGATATCCCCTGAGGGGTCCTGGAGTGCAAGAGGGCACTCTGCAAAGTTGCTGTCGCTGGGCAGGTCCTGCATTGAGCGTCTGCACCCTAGTGGTCAGTGCGTGTCATAGCTACCGGTTGGATGGTCAGACAGTTGCTTAGGCTTTTATATAGATAGATATAGATAGATAGATAGATAGATAGATAGATAGATAGATAACTAAAAATTCTGGAAGTCACAGGTATAGGAGCCTGGTATTTTTGGTGATTCCAGAGAGTTGATATTGGAGAAAGGGCTTAGGAATATTGATTAGATCAAGTTTAAGTGTGCATAAGAATCACATGGAATCTAGTTACAGTAAAACACAAAGTACTGAGACCTTCCCCCAGAGTTTCTGATATGTCAGAGGCAGGAAAGAAGTATTTTCTGAAGCTGCTGGATGATGTTGAGCATCTTTCCTGCAGATGGAGTGGGACCAGGACCCAGCCCTAAGATCACAATTATGCTTGATTAATATGTACGCTTGTGCCAGTCCTTCTGATTTAATTTGTATCCTCCAGACTCACAGAGGACCTCCATAAATGTATTTGTGAAATAATTGACCCCATATTTTCTTTCTGGCAGCGGCCACTTTTGTTCCCCTACACAGTTACTTCATAGCAATTACCAAACACTTGAGCTTCAACATTCCAGGCCATTTGCCCCTCTCAGCCAGCCATCTATTCTCAAGTAATGCTCTCTGTGCTCATATATTTGGGTTAAAAAGATTTTCTTCTTTTCTGTTTCTTTCTTTATTAAAATTGTGCAATGACTGATGTCCGCAAGATGGCCATCTAAGAGGCCCTAGGTACTTGCTCCCTAAGGGAGCTATTAAATAAACAAGAGAGACTGGCTAAAATAACTTGAGAAGACCTCTGGAAATCAATCAAAGATCTATGACAACCAAGTGAACCCATAATCAAGAAAAAGCCATATTAAAAATGGTAGGAGATTTTGTGCAATTTTATTCACCCCTTTCTTACCCCTCTCCAGCACTATGCAGCATGGTTTGGGGGAAGCAGCATCCTGCTAATAGCAGCACAGCTTTGATTTCAGGCCAGCAGAAGCCACGGATGGCAGTGGTCATGGCTCAAGAAAACTACAGACACACAGAAGCCTGCAGGAAGAAATTATTGTTTGAGGAATGCAATGAAACATCTAAATCCTTTAGACGAAGCAGGGGTGAGACTCCTAGGGAAATTAAGACATTTAAACCCTGCTGGCATGGCTCAGAGGTTGAACATTGACCTATGAACCAGAAGGTCACGGTTCGATCTCCGGTCAGGGCACATTCCCAGGTTGCTGGCTCAATCCCCAGTGTGGGGTGTGCAGGAGGCAGCTGATCAATGATTCTCTCTCATCATTGATGTTTCTAACTCTCTCTCCCTCTCCCTTCCTCTCTGAAATCAATAAAAATGTATTTTAAAAAAGTTAAGACATTTAAAAGCAGTCATGTAAACAGGAGAATCATAACAAAGTGCTTACACACACAAACCCAGGGAAGGTGCATATTGAGAAAAGGCCTGAGCTGACCTAAAGCCTTCCCACTGGGCTGATTAGTGAAGATCTCAGATTAGTGGCTTTCACATGGAGCCAGTTTGCAAAAACATGCATATTGAGGAAAGGCCTGAGCTGACCTAAAGCATTCCCACTGGGCTGATAGTGAAGATCTTAGATTAGTGGCTTTCACATGGAGCCAGTTTGCAAAAACCAGGAGAGGTGGTTGTTTTTTAAATGCCAAGCTTTCAGCAAAAATCACAAAGCATACAAAGGAACAGAGGAGCATGCCCCATTCAAAGGGACAAAATAAAATCTCTAGAAACACAGGTGTTGGACTGCACGTGTGGTGGGTAAAAATCGGGAGGGATATCTCAGCTGTGGAGGTCCCCCCTGAGGAGTGAGGAGTCCCAGCCCCACACCAGGCTCCGAGCCCAGGGTTCCAGTGCTGGTAAACGAAGTCGCCATTACTTCTGGCTGTAAGATCTAGAGGGGAGTGTGGTTGAGTGAGACAGGGCTGTTGGAGCCCAGGCATTCCTCTTAAGGGGTCTGCACACAGACTTACTCAGACTCACTCACTTGAGCTCCAGTGCTGAGGCAGAAGCTTGGAGAGCACCAGAGACATATGGGGAAGAACTGAGGTGTCAGGCATCAGGGTGAGATCTGTAGGGGCAGGTTTCTCTCACAGAGAAGGGCTGACAGAGGCCATTGTTCCTGGTCTGAGCCCTCCTCACACAGAGCTGGCAGGTAGGAGCCATAGCAACCAGGCTAATTCTGTTGGCCCCACCCTGGTGATTCCCTGAGACCCAACCCCATCCAACTTGTAAGCCCACCCAAGCTGTTACGAGTGGCTTTTCCATACCAATGGCTTGTCTTGGCTCAAGCTTCAGCCTTTCCTAAAATCTCTCAAACAAGGGCCATCTGGTCTCGGGGCCCCATACCTCTCCCTAAATGGCCTCATTCCCATGAACTAGCAGCAACCAGCCTTGGTTCACAGCTTGGCCTCTCCTGGGCACCTCCAAGCCCAGCACAAGTAGCAGCCATCTTCAGGTTGCTCTGTAGCTCAAGCCAGGTGTCCCTGGACAGAATATAGGCAATGGTTGGCCTTGGCTTGCACCTCCTGACAGGCCCCAGAGCCACCTCCACAAGTGGCACACTCAAAGGGTAGACTCAGTGAGCACCAGAGCCCTGCTGTAGTAAGTTCTGCTCCATGGGGTCGGCCTCTGTACAGCTGATCCTCCACAGAGGT
Organism: Myotis brandtii; assembly: GCF_000412655.1. Taxonomy (NCBI): domain Eukaryota; kingdom Metazoa; phylum Chordata; class Mammalia; order Chiroptera; family Vespertilionidae; genus Myotis; species Myotis brandtii. The sequence goes on from NW_005353757.1 coordinate 78,993, forward strand.
TGCAGCCAGTTCTCATAGCCAATCAGCCTGGGGGTAAATCCCTCTCAATGACATTCCAACAGCAATCAAGGTTCAACAGAAACCAAAGAATGTGCAGGGCTCACACTGGGGGTGGGGGTGGGGTTGCACCTGGAGTGCACATCTCAGGTAATCGGAGAGGCTGTTCCAGTGAACCAGACAGAACATCTACTGCACAAGGCCACTCTACCAAGCCCAGGAGAAGCAGCAGCTCTAATACATAGGAACCAGCATTGGGAGCCTGCCAAAATGAAGAGGCAAAGAAACATGTCCCAAATGAAAGAACTAAACAAAACTTCAGAAAAAAACTAAACAAAGTAGAGACAGACTGCAAAACAGTGGTTAAAAGGATCCACCAAACCAGTATTACAAGAAATGTTAAAGGGTTTTCTTTAAGAGGTAAGGGGGGTTGGAGGAATGGGTAAAAAAGGTGAAAGGATTAGGAAGTAAAAATTGGTAGTTACAGAATAGTCACGGGGATGTAAGACACAGCATAGGGAATATAGTCAATAATATTATAATAACTATGTACGGCGTCAGATGGGTACTAGATTTATTGGGGTGATAACGTAGGAAGTCATATAATGTCTACTCACTGGTTTGTATACCTGAAACTAATATAATATTGTATGTTAATTGTAATTGAAAAACTAAAAAAGTAATGTAAAAAAAAAATTCAGTTCATAGAAATTGGACTGTGAACTCTTCTAAGAGTTGCTTGGCACCATCAGCACACTTTACTAACATTTTTTTTTCTTTACTGATTAAGGTATTACATATGTGTCCTTATCCCCCCAGTGCCCCCCTCACCCCACTCCTGTTCATGCCCTCACCTCCCTGGTGACTTTACTAACATTTGGATCATGAAGCTGTAGCTAACTTTCTGCTGCTAGTGTTAACCATGTGAATTTGGCAACTGGCATCTTCTCGTGGCTGAAAGGTCAGGCAGACTTATTTCTGTCCATTTCAAATGTCACAAAAGTCAAAGTTATTATAAGGAACATTTGTTTTTACTCCCGTATTTTGCTGACTTGTATGTCAAATATGGTTCTTTACGACTAAAGAATGTTAATGAAGTGTGGGGCAGTCACTGAAAAGATGCAATGCTACATCTATGTTTATTAAAGGACACAAATACTATTTGATTGCAAGGTCTCATTCACAAATGGCTTTGGCAAAGTACAACTTTGAAATAATTTAATCCGATAATGACCTTAATGATCATGTAGCCTAAAGGGGAGGCTCATTTCTAACTCCAGGTTGACCTCAGTGCCATGCCCAGCAATGAATTAATATTGTTTGTTCAAAAAAAAAGGGGGGGGGACTGCCTTAAATATAGTGCTTGGCAGGTTGTCTCCTTTACAGGCACCGATTTCCCTTCTTCCTCTTGACTTGGGGACAGTATAAAAAAGGCTTCAAAGCAAGAAATGGGTTTTGAGCACATAGTGTAAACATTATACTTTTCTTAATGGGGAAAAACATCTAGCAACTTCAGTGAAAGGGCCCTGACCTCAAGGTCACTTGTGGTCATTCTGTGCAATAAGTCAGGGTTCTTACCATTGTCCTGCTCCCCTCATTTAGATGCCTACTGAGGTCATGCTCTGGTTTATGGACAGCTAGTCAAAACCTTTGGGCCAGAAATGATCAGACATGTTTCTTATGTGCTTTGGAATGAAAACTGGTGTGTGTTTCTTCTTGTGGGGTGACTAGCATCCTAGCTCTCGTCTTGCCTCTTGTGAAATGATTTCCAGCATGGAGGAGCAAGTAAATGGACTTCCTCGTTGTTCCTGAAGCCATCCCATGGAACAGCCCTGCATTTAGCTCTTGGTCATGTTCATTTTCTGGCCTCTTTAGGCTTCCTGGTCCTTGAAAATGCAAATTAATAGGCTTAGGTGCATATATAGTTTTGCAGCCTACGTCCATAATCCTAATTCACCTAACTTTCACAACTTTCAAAAACATTTGAGGATGACATTGTGTGGTACAGCTTAGGACCCAGAGAAAGTTGATCTATAAATCTCATTAAACAAATAATACAGCTCTTTTTGGTTATTGTGAGAATTTGGAGTAATGCATGTTAAGCAACCATGACAGGGCCTGCAACAGAAAGTATTAAACAAATGGTGGTCATTATTATACCCAATATCCCCATCCCCTTCCTGCCTGGCCAACTACAGTATGCAGGTCTGCTAGCCTCTAGTTTTCTTCCCTCTACATTTATCATCAACTCACATCTGGTGATTCTGCAACTCAGACGTATTCAGTGATTCAGTGTTTTCTGTTGACTACAGGATCAAATCCAAATTATAGGGTGGGGCAAAAGTAGACTTACAGTTGTGAGTATGTGAAACACAGAGTTTATCCCTGTTTTATTATGTATTAATTATTGTATTTGTTCCATACAAACAACTATAAGCCTAGTTTTGCCCACCCTGTATTTGGTTTGGCATTCAAAATCAAAAGCTACACATTCCACATTTCATCCTTATCTTTATTCTAATCACTAGCACATTTATGATTACGATTTTAAATTTATCATATTCTACCTTGTATAATCATTTTTCCCCCTTGTGAATAAGCCTTATTGCTGAAACTGTATATGAATTTCTTAGAAAGGAATTACCATGACTCATTCTTCTTAAAAAATTCCCATGGAATCTATTTGTATAGTATCTCTTACATAGAAAGTTTCTAAAAAATTGTTCCTGACAGTGATAAGATTATGGGGCAAGAAGATAGGAAATTATGACTACAATGATGAGGAAAGTGAGCAATATTTTAGTAACTAGTGCTTTTTGTATTTTGTGTCTTCTTAAATCCTTCTAGAATTAATTAGAAAGAAAATGACATTTAAAATTGACATAAAGGACAGTTTACATAAAGTTTTTCTCATAAAGTCTTCAAAACTCTTTAGGTTTTAACACTATTTATACTCAAATTCAAAGGAGAAATTTTTTTCATCTTAAAACAAACTGAAGGTCCCATGGAATAATTTTATTTATTTATTACTGCACAGTAAATCAGCGAGAGATTAGGGGTCAGAATCAGATCTTTCTACCTCACTATCTTTATACTCAAAACAGAGAGATTAATGGAAGTAATTCTTGAGGGCAGGAGGCCCTGGGAGCAGACTCAAAGGTTAGTTCAGTTTATATAATGAAACCTAATCCATCAAACTTGAAATAAATATTTAGGCAAGTGTACAGGAAACATATTCTTCTGTTTTTGTTTTCTGATATAGCATAGACATGCTAGCATCTTCCGAATGGACTACTCTTTGAGGCTGCTAGCCAAAACATATCTAAAATTATGCCTTATATTTTTTCCTTTGACTGGGTTTCATTTAGATTTTTTTTTCAAATCTCTTTAACATGCATTTATTTATCATCTATTTTGTGGCATCTAAATATGTGGTGACATATTTTGAGAGATACATAAAAGAAATAGAAAATTCATTTTAGACTCTCAAGAATCTTTTATTCATATTGAAGACATAAGATATATAATTACCAATGGCTCTATAGGATCATATGCTGTGAAAAGTGGTAAAATATTTGTATAGGAGGCCTACTGAAAAGCTTTTAAAGTTTGTTATGGTAAGGGGAGGCTTTATAAGATTGTGTAAGGTAGCAGTAAAAGAACAGGTTTTTGTATTCAACCATCTTGAGTTTGAATCCTTGTGCTGACTCTTACTAATTATTTGACCTTAGAAAAGTTATTTCCTATCCCCTAGTCTCAACTTCCTCCTATAATAGTGAGAGAACAATGCTTTTGTTTTTATGTAGTAAAACTATTTAAAATTCACCAAAGTATCACAAATTGCAAAATATGAATAATATCAAGTACAAACTTAGGACTATAGGTTTTACTTTTCTTTTGAATATTTCTTAGAACAAATAAACAGAAAGAATAGGTAATATAAGAGTCTTTTTGATCTGACATGATAATAAAATTTTGCAGTGTATTTCTCTCTTTCCTCTCTCACTGTAACATAGGATGTCACAATGACCTTAAGAGTTTTCCATGGAAAAAAATTAGATGCAGAGAGAGCAGACTGCCACAAAGAGAAAAAAGTGAACAAAAGTCAGACAATTTACAATTTCCTGAGAGGCACTAATCTTCTGTTTTGACAATATGTATAGTACTAGCACGTCCTTATACTGCAATTTTAATATTGAAACCGAATTTTATTATTCCCAAATGCTCTTTCTTATTGTGGATCTATATTGCCCTATTTGTTACATCTGATAATAGAGAAACTTGTAATAACTGGTTTCCTGCAAAGTGGGAGGCACTGTCTTGTACAAAATGCCGGTGTTGAGGTTAGGTGTCTGATGGGAGCAGACATGTTCCTTCCTATAAAAATGGTCTTTCTATAGGACTGTAACCTATTTCAAACCAATAACCATCTGTATTCATATTTGCATCCCAAGAGTCCAGAACAATGTTCAACATGTAATAGGCTCTCAATAAATATTTCCAGATGACAAGCATAAATTCCATTTCCTAATTCTGAGAATTCCCATTTTATAAAAAGGCAAACCTCACTTTGCCTCCTCTCTAGTTTGGGGCCATGAAATGAAGATATCCTTGGTTTTTGTTTGGGGTTGGAACAAACTGCTAAAGAGCATAGAGGACAGACACCATATTTTGTTTATACCATCAGAGCCTCCTGCACTTTCCCCAGTTGATAGTAGGTGCTCACTAAACATGTATTGATATGAATGGGAAAAATTCATTGGATTTTTATTTTACTCAAGAATAAACATTTACGATCAAGAAATGTATAATGCTACTTTTGGCTTCAGTATTCTCAAGATTATCTGTTATTTCTGTACCCATTTGTCACAATTCAATAAGATGAAAGAAATGGGCCAATGATTCAGGCTAGCCAGGGTAGATTTTTAGCAAGATGTTTACAAAATAGATCACCGTGCCTGTCTCTTAGCTCTAAAACTAAAATGATTCATTACTAGAAGAGAGATGAACCCAAGCCAAATACTGATGCAACTTAGCATCAGGCCAACTTTGCACTGGTTGTAATCTGACCCTGACCATTAATTCCAATAAATGGAATTATTACTTAGTCCCTGTGAATAAATTACATCTGGGCACTACATTTTCAGGAAATGGTTTCCTATCTGTTTTCTAATTTTTTTTTCTGGTTCTTCAATTGCATCTAGATTGTAGACATCATCCTCGGGCTCAGGGTCCTGTGCTGAAGTCAGTCTGTGGGGCCAGGACTCTGCCCCTTCCTGTGGCCTCTTTGCCAGCAATCAAGTCTGGGTTGCTGGGTGATTTCCAGAATGTTTTCCTGATATCATGCTTTTCTTGCCTACCTGCTGCTCAGGTTGTGTACAGCAGTCTGTCACCCACAGCCGTGGAGTGACCTCCAGATATTGAGCCTTTCATCACTGCCTGGGCTGAGCATGCATGAGACCAAGGTCTGTCACAATCACTGGCTGGAAGGCGAGGGCTGACGTGAAATGAAATCTGAGCTGAAAACTCTTATCCACAGAGATATCAGAGCCAATATGAGTAGCTGACATGGAAACACTGTGTAATATGAATCCTGCTTTCTCAGATGAGATATACATTTTTTTCTGACAAAAATTAAATGGGAGAATATTTTAATTTACTAAAGCCTTGCTCATAGAAAGACCAAAATCCCAGACCCAAAGTGACACAATAAGTCTGACATTATAAAAATTATGGCTAATTGGAAGAAAGGGATTGAGTTTTTATTTGTTTATTGGTACTCAGACACATTTTGATGCAAAACAGACGAATTCCATGCTACTTGAGATGTAATTGTTTTGAACACTGATCATCTAAGGTAGTATGCCAAGTAATTCAGATAAATATTTGAAATGACTGACTATAAAATCTTTCAGAAATGAGCAAGCTGAAAATGATCTGAGTTTTGTAACTTTCCAGAGCAGATATCTTCATATACTCTTGCAAAAAAAGAGATTTTTATTGTTTTAGGAGGTGGTAGGAATGCTGGGGTGCATGTGAATGGGGGGAAGGAAAATAGAATAGTAGGAGAGAAGTGATTAAGACTAACTGGACCACTAAGAAACAGCCAGTCTGAGAGTCTCTGGGAGGAGCTAGGCCTCCATGCTTGTAATAAAGCTGTATGATTCCAACTTCCCTTTGCCTTAACTTCTTCTTCCCATGGATAATTATCTCTCCATCTTGGCACACCAGGCAGAGTCATTGTGGCTTGCCAATGTCTGCATGCAGTGTGTTGCAATCCTTTATTTTTCCTGAATACATCTTTTTGGTGACAAAACACCTAGTCAATATTAATTTTCAGTCGACAAAGTAAAAATTCAAGTTGAAACGCAATGAATTGAGTTGCATTTATTCTCTTCTAGTATTGTCCCATTCTATTCTGCATAATATAGGAACAATAACTATTTTAGGATGGGAGAATTTGGCACAACAAAGCCACAAATATTTTTCTAAGAATGATATTAGAAAGTTTATACAGGCAAGCTTCTTACTTTGTAGATGAGATAAGTGAGAGCAAAGTGCCCTAGAATTAGAATTCAGATCCTCCGAGCTTCGTGCAGATTCTCTGCCCATCGTGTTATTTAGACATTTACATATCCATACGTTTGGATCCCTCTGTCTTTGGGGAATTATGCCAAGGTTTGCTGACAAAACACTAGTAAATCAAATGTTTACTATCCTGAACTCTGTGTGGGACACTCAGAGAGTGAAATGTCAAGAACAGCTTGTCTTATGGGGGAAAATGGCCCAGAAAAAGAAAGGACATAAAAAGGAGAGGATGATGTAAAGTGATGTGAGCAAGGATAGGATGTAAGTGATTCTTTTGTTGTTGTTTTTGTTGGAGGATTTGGGTAAGTGATTTTTAAAGTTGAAAAAAATGTAATGTAATAAACAGGTGCTTAAATGAATAAAATTCTGGAGAACTCTGATGAGCTATGTGCAGAGCACCGGCCACCACTAATTCAAGTCTTCCTGAAACAATTATTTCGTGGGAGGTATGGCTACAGATTTAATTGACCAAGTGCCTCTAACATGCCAGGAAAGAAAGATGGGTTCTTAACTATTATAAGCAAATTTAATCAATCTCAGGCTATTTTTAACAGAGGCTACAGAGTCATCCCTACACTCTCCCTGCCCCTCTAGCGGTCTTATGTTTTAAGCCATAGAGAGTACATGTTTATTAAAAGCTTCCCAGCCAGCTATCCCTTTCAATTAGCAGTCCGCTGAAGATCCGATATCCTTCTGTTATTCCCTTGGGAACCATTTTAGCTGCAATCTGCACTTAATATTGAATTTGTACCAGAGAAATTAATTAGATACAGTGAGTATAAGAATTTCTTTATGCTTTCATTCTTTTAATTTCATCCAAACCACTGTGCCTCTGAGTCACAGCAAATACGCTCAGGGGTTGAGGTAGAGAACAGGTGGAGTAGAGCAGGACCCGAGGACAGAACAGAGTACTGAAAGGGGAACTGGGTACTCAGATGGGTTAGCTGCCATACAGGGACCAGGTGGAGCAGGACCAGAGGAAGGGGCAAAGGGAAGAGGGAGGAATGGGATATTATAAGCCATTAGTGGCAACACAGGGCAGCTGAGTTTTTGTAAACCATCTTTCTTAACCAAAATCAATGTGATTTCTTTTCAAGTTCATCTACGAATGATACATCTGCTTAGCAGAGTTTCTGTTTTAAATAGATTTGTGCTACAATCAACTTTGAAAAAAGAGGGTTATCTAGACAAGTTACAACTTTACTCCTAAATCAAAGGGATGTGTTATGTCGTAGGCACTACCACATATCAGGGCTTGAGAGCCCAGCAGTGTGCGGTGGACCTGGCAAAGCTGGGGCCTGCATGTGACTATTCCCCTGCCCACAGCCTGAGATTTGGTGCTGCTGGTCATAAGGGCAAGAACAGGGAAGATTTGGTGTTTGGGTGGGAACTTCCCTCAACAGACTTTTAAAACTTAAGGAAGGATGCACGTGAATCTGACTTAGATGTTGTGAAAAAGGAACAGATATCATTGTTATGATGAACCATCATAAAGTGATTTATCTGAAATCATAAAGATCCTTATGTTTTAAAGATTCCACTAATTCAAATAACCAGTTTGAATGACACCTTTACTTTCTAGCTGATTGTTTGGCTTTAGATAGCCATGAGCCAAAGTCTAAGATCCCAAGATGGCAGAGACTTCATAAAGCTCATCAATAAGTTTTCACGTCTTCATTTCAAATCACCCCACACCTTGAGGGTCCATCCAATTTTTAGCATTTTCAGAGATGCTGTAGTGTTCCTGTGCTAAGGCTTTTACTCAGGGAAGAGTATTAAAAATATGGAAAGTGCATTAAAAAAAAACTCCAGTCTTTCTTTAAATTACTAAAATCATGGGTAGCCACTTTCTTCTGTTCATAGAATACTTATTAAGCACATCTTGGGGATTTTCTGGACAAAAGGCATCATGAAGTGGTTCTGTAGTATAAGTAGTTCTTCTCATTTGAATGGGTTCTAGGTCCTTCTTGGGAATGGCACAGCCCAAGGGGATGGTCACCAGCAGCAGATCTGTCCAGAAGGTCTCTTTCAACAAGCAGGTTCGTTATCCTTGCAAAGCTCTGTCTATTTATTCTGCAATATTGCCCAGAAAATGGTCCTCCCTGACACTGACCAAGGCTGGACAGAAGACTCAACCAGTTATTGCATTTCCAAAAATTCCATCAGAGCCATTGGACTTTATTTTTTATTTTTTATTTTTTTAAATGTATTTCATTGATTTTTTACAGAGAGGAAGGGAAAGGGATAAAGACTTGGACTTTAAACCCCTGACATTTAGCACCTGGTTCACTCACCTCTTTGTCCTTGGAGTCCAGTACAGTGTTGGGTGTACAGCAGCTACTGCTAGTCCATGAATGAGTGCTAGCGCTAATTGCTAATGAAGTTAGTACCTGTGGTTTCAAATAGGTCTGTCCCATTCCACTCAGGTATCAAGGTAACATTGCTCTAACCTGGAATTGCTCTTTCACTAGAAGACTTTGAAAAAGTCTTAAAGATTGCTACTAAAAAAAACAATGCCACATAATCAATCGCCTAGTTCAGGGATGGCCAATGTATGGCATTTATGCTCTCACCCTCATCTTCTGTCCCTATAGTCAACACTGATGGTCCATCAGGATGTTTCTTCCAGGTGGGCCTTTGGACCTCAGAGCCTTCTCCACCCTGATCTGGCATTGCAGAAGCTGCCGCCTTCCCCTCTTGATCTAATTCAGCCTTGCCATTTTATGGATGGAAAAACGGGTTCAGACTATTAGACGACTCTCTCAATAGTTAGGTAGGGGGAGAGGAGATTAGCTCCCAGACTTAGGCTAGTTGTTACTCACTGTGTTCTCTCTCTCTCTTTTTCTGTCAAATCATTTTTGTTGTTATGGTTACTGTTTGGGGGAGGGAGGGGAGAGTAGGAACATAAGGATAACAGAAAAGGAAAACTTTGCAAGAATATATTTTCTTATTTTTTTCTTCTCTAATCATGAGCGAAATGAGGGCCAACGGACTTAAAAATTATTAATAGGAAAACATGGAAGCTTGACATTGTTTATTTTATTTTTAACTATGCCTTAACGTCACTTCATAAGGACCATCTTGGATGCACACTTGCTGTCATAAAAATACCTTTCTTTAACATACTGATGTGGAGAGATTCAACTATATATGAAATTTACTATGGTCACAGTATCTAAATAATAATAATTAATAATAATTAGTAGTAGTAGGGTTGTAAAGGCAGATTTCTTAATGTTAAAAATAAAATATTATGGTCAAAAAAGTCTGCTCCTTAAAAACAAACAAACAAAAACATTTCCAGTTTAAGATCTGATTAGAAATATGAAGCAGTCCTCCAGTAATCTGTAATAAACACGGCAAAGGCAAATTTGGCCATCACGGGTGTTTTGTGAGATGGCAGTTTCCCAAGGACTTGAATGTCAGAACAAATGGTGCCTCCTGCTGTGCTTCAAGGTTAGTGCCCCAGAGACGTGGGCCTGGGTCAGGAAGGGCGTGCCAGGATATCTTTAGCCCAAAGAAGACCTATTAGAACTACCATGTCTCCTGGGGTTAGAATGTGCATGCTCGGGCCTGGGCTGTAATTGAATTACCTCTGATACAGGGCATAACATCCCTGACCTAAATTCAGGGTGTTTGTCTGCCAGCTTTTGGCACAAGGTTGGCTCATCATTTCACTCCCATTTAAAAATCTTAATTGCTATAATAGCTGGGTCTGCCAAGTTTACCAGTCGGCCAAAGTCTTAGAAGAATTTTAACCAAAGGATAGAATTTCCATCTGGTGTGGACTAAATCCTGAAATTGCTGCCACTGCTACTGCTGCCACTTCTCCTTGGCTTCATTTCTGTGGGGACCGACCACATTTGGAGCTCACCTATAAATCAGAAGCTACCGTCCTTGTTGGTGGCTCTCACTGACAAGGCTGAAAACTGCAGTTTTAATGACGAGGCCAGAATTACTCATAATTCTGAAGACAGAGTCTCACTTATATTCATCATTCTGCATTGGTTGGTTTCCCAGAGGAATGCCGTTCTCCAAGTGATAGTGGGGAAGGGCATGTAATGAGAATAGAGCCACCGTTGTCTACTAATTATTCACCTCGCTAACTATAGTTAAGAGACTTTCTTACAGACCCTGAGAAACTGGAGGATGAGGCAAGGCTGTAAAAAGATAAGCTGCCTCCATGGGCCCATTGCTCAGAAAAGAAATACATTTTGAGAACAGACCAAGGATAGGACACGCTTTGATTTGGTTGCTGTGCCAAGACCCTAACCCCCTCTGGGAGTTTTTCTCGGGAATGCTGACCATTCTCCGGTCCCAGGAATGGGCTGAGCTGTTTGTAACATCATAGAAGACTAGCCACCTTGTTATCAGACATTAAGCTCCTGAAGGCCGAACTGCAGGCTCTACCCTCCCCTTTCATGTTACACTTGCGGCTCCCAGCTGCACGTAGCTATCTTCTCCCTCTTGTGTATATAACCAGCCAACTGGCAAGGGGGGGTCAGAGCAGATTTTTGTGGATGCCCTGCTGCTCTCCCATACTGCTGGCATTATTGGAATAAACAATTATATAGGACTCAACCCTGTCTCTGCTTAATTGGCTCAAAGAGTGACAGGCAGCCCAGACCCCTTGATTGTCTGGTTACACAAGGATCAGAAGATCTAACCGGGGTCCTTCCCTAGTCAAATCATAGCAACAGCAGGTGGCCACAGCAGCCTTGAGGTTACTTATAATATTCAGCATATTTCCCTTTCTGTAATGCAGCAATTCTCAACCTTTTTCATTTCATGGCACATATACACTAATTACTACAATTCTGTGCCACAACAAAAAATATGTTTTTTGCCAATCTGACAAAAAGATGCAGCAATTTTCAACCTTTTTCATTTCATGGCACATATAAACTAATTACTACAATTCTGTGGCACAACAAAAAATATGTTTTTTGCCAATCTGACAAAAAAAAAGGTATGATTTTGATTCATCCACACCAGATGACTATTATTGTGTTGGCTGTCATTATTTTATTTGATAATTTAAGGGAAAAAAGGTCAGTACCCCTGAATAAGTAGTCAGGTACTGCATGTTTTAATAATTCTTGCAGCACAGTGGTTGAAGTTCACTGCTGTAGAGAAATGGCATTGGGGAATACGGAATTTACCCTCATATTTCTTTATTGCCAGCTGGCTTATGGGGTATTGACTAGATTGAATAAGTAGACACACCCAATCCATCAAGTGCAGTGATTTTCAACCTTTTCCATCCCATGGCACACAAATGAGATGACAAAAAAAATAGGTATAATTTGATTAATTTACAAAAGAAAAAAAAAGTAATTACCAACTCTTTTTGCTCTAAAGTGACTTTTAAAAAAAATCAAGTGCCTATATGTGTATATAAGGATTTCTGGTACTAAGAATTAACTGGTATCAGGAATCAGACACCAGTCATGCAACGTGACCAATAAGATGCAACTCTATTATATGACCTGTATATTTACGGTTCAAGACAGGGCATTCACACTGGATGGCTATTATTGCATTGGGGCTATTGTTATATTTTTAATTTGACAGTCTAAGTGAAAGGTGGTCAGTGCTTTTGACTAAATAGTCAGGTATTTCATGTTTTAAAATTTTTTTGTGGCACACCAGTTGAAAATTGTGGATCTAGTGGTTTTGATAGCACCCTGCTCTCTCTCAGCATCTTGGACCTTTTTTCCACCCAAACATCTTGCTGCTGCTATATAGCTTGTTTACTCTTTTCTCCTCGAGTCAGAAAGTGTTCAGGAGACTGCCAATGCTACTGCTTCCAAAGCCCAAATACCACTTTAATCTTTCCCGAAATAAATTTTAGCAAATTGGTACTCCCTCCATTGCACCCATTACTCTAATAGCAACCTCAGAAGGGCTGGACACTAAGCTTGTACAAATCAATGTTGTAGCTTCTTGCCAATTACTGTTTATCCTAACCTAAAGTATTCCTCCTACTCATGATAGTAATGTAAAAAGAATGCAATGTATATAGCAATTTTATTTTGAAGAATGAATTGGGCAATCTATCAAAGCACTAACAGACTAGGAAATGCATAATAACAACATTTTTTTACTTCCATGCATTCTATCCACCAAGAGAATTATGTATGCTTTATATAAAGCCAAGATTAAAACACAATTAAAATGCTATAAACCCAGAGAAAGAAAGGAGAATAATAACTGTGTAACCAAATAACTGTGTCATGTGAAGTTCTTTAAGAAAAACTAATCAAATGATCTGTCTTGTTTAAGGCATCTAAATGCAAAACTATCCTAAGGGACTAGACAAAATGATTCTCATCAACAGCCACCGCAGTCGGGGTCTTGTCTTTCTCCTCATCTTTATTTCATCAAGGAGGGATCTTAGACTGTAGCTGGCTTTGGATTCCAGTGATTAGAGCTTTATCAGAAAGATTTAAATTAATTCCAAAACAGTAAAACAAAATTTACCTTCATTATAAAAAAGATACTCATGAAATTTGTGAAAAGTGAGTTTTTGTTGGGCATTAATTACATTCATGATGGAACTGTTCCACCAAAACCCAACAGAAGGAATATTGGTGTCCACAATAAATTCCAATGATCATACCCTTAAGTCTGTGCAGTTTTGACTAAAGACTCACTGTTAAAATCCCACTAAAAGTGCTAAACTGTGATCCTAGTTTAGGGCTCTCTGAGATGGCAGGATATAATCACACTTTAGGGTTTGTATCAACTTGTGAAATATGCAGAGTAATTATAATGTTGTTGTAATTGCTCATATAAGTAAATGAAATAAACATCAAACTTATTACTCAGAAGTCTCATGTAATGAACCTTGAAAAAGACAATAGTTTCATTGTAGGCTAACAAGGAATGAATTATTGGTCTTACTCTTAACTAACTTGAAATAGTTTAGTAATCTGTATCAACAGAAATATACAAAGTTGATGTCCTATTTTCAGATGGAAATCTCTAATTTTTCCCATCAAAAGAAATACAAAACTCAGAGGGAACAGGCAAAATCTTTATTGTATCCACTCCTAAAAACCACAGAACAGGTTTAGAAGTGGGTACATTTGCAACAAAAAATCACAAAGAGGCTCACGGCTAAAAGCTTTTTGGAATAATTATCATTTGACCATGAAATTAAATTGTGCTAGAACAGGCTGTTTCAGAGCAAATCTAAACAAATAACCTGCAGATTTAATTCAGTAGGTAGCAGATTACTCTGGAGCACAAAATGAGGAAAATCCATAACATTATTAACATAATCACCACCGAAATTCTTCTCATGTTTGTTTTTTTAAGCAAAATTAGAGATTTTTTTTGGGGGGGGGGTTGTTTTAGGCTATACATACATTTTCTTTTGCCTTTCAGTATGCAGAGGATACAGAAAAATTTTAAACCTACCTAGCTTCAATTCTTTTAAAGTGATCATATATCCCCAGTGACGGCTTACTCTAGAATTCATAGATGTTAATGGGAAAATAGGATCCATTCTATAGGCTATCATCTCACTGTAAATTAAGAAATTTGGGTCTTCTTCTCAGCTATTACTTGTCTCTACTCAATCTGAGAATGATCCTAAGATTCCCATATATGAACTCCTGACTCACTTTAGCATCCAGCTGCTCCTACCCTCCAGCCTCACCATCAGCCATTCCTCTCTCCTTGGACTCGGTTACAGTAGTCCCCCTTACCTGCAGTTTTGCTTTCCATGGTTTCAGTTACCCATAGTCAACCACGATCCAAAAATGTTACATGGAAAGTTCTAGAAATGAACAACTCATAAGTATTAAACTGTGCACTATTTTGAGTGGTATGATGAAATCTCCCTCTGTCCGCTCTGTTCTGCCTGGGACGTGAATCATCCCTTTGTCTAGCATCTCCATGCTGTCCATGTACAATAAGACATTTTGAGAGAGACCACATTCGTGTAACTTTTACTACAGGATATTGTTATAATTGTTTATTTTATTATTAGTCATTGCTGTTAATCTCTTACTATACCTAATTTATACACTAAACTTTATGATAGGTATGTATGTAGAGGAAAAAAACAAACAGTATATTATTTAAAGCTTGTTATTTTCTAGAGTTTCGAGCATCCACGAGGGTCTTGAAACATACCTCCCAGGGATAAGGGGACTACTCAATACTGAGCTTATTTTAATTCTTTGCATACTATGTTCTCTTTAGCTAGTTGGACCATGCTTACTTCTCACCACCTTCCTATTTTGCTTATCTAATTCTTCCTTCATTTGCTCTGAAAGTCCTCCCTAAGCCCCTCCCTGCAACCAGAGGTTGACATTAAGGCCATCCCCTCTGTAGTCTTTAGCACCCTCTGTGTATCTACCACAGTGATGGCGAACCTTTTGAGCTTGGCGTGTCAGCATTTTGAAAAACCCTAACTTAACTCTGGTGCCGTGTCACATATAGAAATTTTTTGATATTTGCAACCATAATAAAACAAAGACATATTTTTGATATTTATTTTATATATTTAAATGCCATTTATCAAAGAAAAATCAACCAAAAAAATGAGTTCGCGTGTCACCTCTGACACGCGTGTCATAGGTTCGCCATCACTGATACCCCTTTCAAATTGTGAAGCTGTTTGTCACTTTCCCCCACTCCATTATAAGTGCCATTAAGAGAGAGAAAAGCTCCACCCTGCAGATGCTGTCAATATTTTCCCTATGTCTCTTTGGATCCCTTTTTCCATTTCAGACACATCAGCTCCCAGGCGTGTTTTCTCTCCTCTAAAAGCCAGCATTTGCATTTTTTTTGCCAAAGGGCTGCCCTCAGGCAGTCAGAATTGGCTTTGCTGCCTCTTGCACAGAGCAGGCAGTGCCTGGGAATTTACATGAGCATGGACTGCATTCAATAATGACCAACTGGTATGGAGGTATAAATACCTCAGTTCTCTGGCCTCTGGTGGAGATGATGCTGGAGGTGATTTACATCATCTCTCTTGCCTTCTGCAGGACTGACCCTTTGTGGGTCTTCACTTGACCTCTTTTCTTCTTTTTCCCACTTCCCCATCCCCCCTATGTTTTTCCTGGATACTCTAGCTGCTAGAGTCTAGCATAAACTTTTTCTCATGAATCCCCTGCTCAAAGTTTGCCTCTGGGGAACTCAACCTACGAGCCTACGGGATTCCCCCTACATTCCTGTTGAGTGAATTAATGCACCTTGATAAGCAGACATAGAATCACCCCCAAATTCCAGTCTTAACCCTCTTTTATGGATTAAGGCTCAGAGAGAGTGTGATATGTCCAAACTTACTCAGTGACTTAATGGCAAAGCAAGTCTACCAACATCAGCGTCCCTTCCACTAAATTATTCACCCTTTATTCTGTTATTTTGTAAAGTTCCTTTGAAAAGCATAATCAGAAACTTTAGTTCTTTCAGTTTTAACCTAACAACACTAACAAGAGCTAATATTTATTGAGTTTTTACTATGCTAAATAATTTATATACACTATTTTATTTGAGACTCACAATAAACTATAAAACATGCAGTTTTATCTTCCCCATTTTTCAGGGGAGAAAACTGAGGTCTAGAATGGATAACAACCTTGTCAAAGATCATACACCTACTATATGGCAGGTCAGAGATTTGAAATTTGGAAGTCAGAGACCATTCTACTAAAACTGTACATGCTTTCTGATATTAAAAAAAGATGCAATTGTGCATAGCTTTACTTTAAATAGCTCCAATATATGTATATTTTTAAAATTTATACTTAGTATGTTTCTAAGGGTTTTGTTTCCAAATTATAGTGTCACAAAGTTCTCAGGCAATCATTCTTGATCTTTTTTTTAGGTGGGTATCGAACCCTTTGAAAAATTATAGACTCTTTTGAAAGATACACACACATTCACGTATATGGTTTACTATAATTTGCAGGTGAAATAAGGACCCCCAAATCCACAGAGATAGGTTAATATTACCTGCTTTAAGGTCTATTTAGACATATTATCATTAATAAAAAGCATCCAGATGATTACTGGTATATGAGAGGGAGCTCGTGCACAAAGACAATTAAATAGCCTTCTCCCTCCCTTCCAGGTTTTAACTAAGACAGCTCACAGTCATGGCTATACTAAGCAGCAGAGATAATTTTCTGTAATATGTTTATTGAAAATGTTATTGAATAACTAAAGGCCCGGTGCACGAAATTTGTGCATTGGGGGGGGGGTTCCTCTCAGCCCAGCCTGCACCCTCTCCAATCCAGGACCCCTCGGGGGATGTCTGACTGCCGGTTTAGACCAGGATCCTGGGCCTAAACCGGCAGTCGGACATCCCTCTCATAATTTGGGACTGCTGGCTCCTAACTGCTCACCTGCCTGCCTCATCGCCCCTAACCATTCTGCCTTCAACTGCCCCCACTGCTGGCCTGGTTGCCTTCAACTGCCCCCACTGCTGGCCTGCTCTCCCCTCACTGCCCCCCAGCCAGCCTGGTTGCTGTCAACTGCTCCTCCTGCCAGCCTAGTCGCCCCTCTCTGCCAGATGGGTTGCCCCTCACGGCCCCCCCCTGCCGGCCTGGCTGCCCCCAACTGCCCCAACTGCCGACCTGCTCCCCCTCACAGTCTGCTGCTTAGTCATTTGGTCATCCCTCACTAACCCCTCTGCTGGCCTTGTCGCCCCACTCAGCCTGTTCGGTCATCCATTCAGTTGTTTTGGATATGATGGCCCCTAGCTCTTTATATATATAGATTATATTCACATACAGTTGTACAAATAATACAGAGAGATCCTTTGTATGCTTCAACCTGTTTTTCCCAATAAGAATATTTTGCAGCCCTAGCCAGTTTGGCTCAATGGATAGAGCCCACTCAAAAGTACACTCAAGAAACTCTGAAACATAAACATTCCAATCTCTGATTTCTACCTCCTATATATAACTCCTTTCTTTTCACTCACATACAGCTACTAAACCTATTGTTTGACCTACAGAAACTTCTAGCCCCGACACTCATCTATCAGCCTCCCTCTAGGTTTACTTTCTTTAATATGCAGCTTAGTCTGTTATCTATCATTTTGATTGTTTATTTGCCAAATAATTTTAACTCCCTCCTTTTATTGCTCTTTATAACACTTATATTCAACTGGTTCAACTGAACTGATTGCTTCACTTTTTACCTGAGTATAACATGTTCCTGGAAGTCACCCTATTAACAAGTTGATGTCTATGAATTCATGGTTCTCCAACCTCAGTGGGGCCATCAATACACTGACAGTCCTACTGTGCTACCTAGTCACTCTGCATTCCATTTTTCAGGCAGACCTTACTCTCTAAGGGATCTTCTCTAGTCCATAGTTTCAATGACTGTCTAATGTTTCAATGTCCATAGTTTCAATGATGATGCCTAAATCTATGTCTGTCTTAGAGTCCTGGAGGACAACTCCACCTGGATGTCCAACAGATATCTCAAATGTACCATGTCTAAAAGTATATCCAGCCACTTCCTTCATCCATAGAGCTGCTTCTTCCAATGTTCCCAGTCTTAGTGAATTATACCGTGTGACATTCAGTGCACACAACAGAATTTTAATTATCACAATTACCTTCCCTAGTCTTTATTCTTCATATTATATCTCTAGATATTCTACCACATTTATTTCAATGTGCTCCATTTTTTCATCCCAATTTTACTAAGTCCAGATCACAATAATTTCCACTCTTCAGCACTCTCAATAAAATCAATTCACTAAATTATCTTTAATACATTACCTTTCTAAGAAACAAAAAATATGCCATGGACTAAAGTCCTCCAATGATCTCCATTACCCTCAGAATCAAGTTCACGTCCTAAAACCCTCACCACCTGACTCTGGATTATCTCCCTAGTGTTTGCTTCTCTCTCATGCTTTAACCTTAACATGTATAATACATACATGTTATCTGTATATATACACACATGGAGGGTGAGGAGAAATAATAAAAAAAATGTATTGCTATATTAAATTTGGTGATTTTAGGGTAAAGAATATAGGAGCTCTATGTATTATTTTTGCAACTTTTCTGTAAGTTTGAATTTATTTACCAAAGAAGTTTAAAAGGAAATTCTAAGGGTTTTGATTTTTAGTTTTATAACTGCTGTCAAGCAAAAGTGAGAGATTCTGTTCTCATCATTATTTTTGGTATATTAGAGCTAAAATTAAAAGGTGTTATAGAAATTCTTACAGTACAAAATGTTTTGTTTAAAAAAATTGCTGGGTAAAAGCCAGAAGAATAAATTGTAAGTATAATCAATCATATGTAATATTTAGAAGAATTTTGAGTGTATATAAAATATTATCATTGGATAATGAAATTGTTGACAAAATTTTACATGTTTTTATTTTCCTTATTGTTTATATTTTCTAATTTAATAAAGCAAATATCTATATAGTGGTTAATAAAATTGAAAATAAATCTAAGGGTGCTTTAACAATGAACAGAAAAAGGAAAAGAAAGCAAATAAGTTCCATCTCCATAACCTTGGCTGATAGGGTCTGGGAGTAAAGCACATTTAGACAGAGCCTTCCTTGGGAGCATCTCAGGTTACTTGATATCTACACATCTAAGGAGTATATGTCCTCCTTAGAGAAAGAAGTATTCACAAAAAATGGTATAGGTTTAAAAATAATGACAATTTTCTGAGCCTCTTTTCCTTAGTTTCAATCCTTTCCCAATAAAGCAACCCTGGCCTTTGCCCTGTAAGGATGTACTTTGTATTGCTACAGTCATGACCAGATTATACAACAGGCACTTTATGCCAAATCTCAAAAATCTTCCTAAAATTTGGATCCTATATGCTAATGTTACCTTGTAGGCTTTTGAAGAACAGGGACCCAGCCCATTTCAACCTTTGCACCATTCGAACTTATCTTGCCTAAACTGCACATTTTCTGTACCTTCTAATTTGATTGCCAATTTTAATTTAATATTGGATCTTGGTTTTAATTAATAAAATTTTAGTTCAGTATTACTCATGTGTCAAATCTGACAGTTCCAGTCTGAATTTGGAGCCCCTTCTAATAGTGTTTTCCAAGCACCTGATACCTTTCCTTGTAACTGCATTTATTAGACTGTATTGCAGTGGCCTGTTTACTAGTATTCAGCAAGCCCTAGGCCCAACCCAAAAGAACATAAGCTCCTTGAAGCATTTATTTTCATGTGTAGAATGCGGTGTGGCACAGAATAGGTTTTGAAAGAGTATTTTCCATTGTTGACAAGTCAAATTTGACATTCTCATTTTAAGATGAAGAAATAGAGACTTTGGGCAGTTAAACATCTTGTTCAGGACTGCACAACTAAATATTTATGGACACTACCTGTTGTTCTTTCTTTTTAAATATAATTATGTTCTTTCTTTAATATAATTCTGGTTTTTAAAAAATATAATTCTGTTCACCTACATACGTTCATAAACATATAAATGCTTTGATCTGAAACAAAAGCTGTAGTGAGTGTGAAAGTTGCATTTTATCTCAGCAGTCCTGCTTGAATTTCCCCAATCTTAAGGTCTTCTCTGATCCTACCTAGTCTTGGGCAGTTTCTCAATATCTAAATATCTAAAAACGGTTATGTCCATCTTCTGCTCTCAACAGGAGCTCAGCTATGACCTTTATGTATGCATAATTGGTTCATTATTATTTATTAACTTTCTAAATTTTCATTGAAATTTGATTCCAATGATAAGTTTTTGTATGGTATCTGCATTTGTTATCTTCAAAAGAAAAAAATAATAGTGATACACTAGGCAGATGGATAAAGGAGCAAGAGGCCTTCATCAATGAAATGACTTGTTTAAAATTTTAACAGATTATGACAGAAATCATTAGTCACTGCCCAATATCCAATCCACACTTTTATCTTAATAATAGGACACCACATTTCAGCTGGTCACATGGACATTCAGATAAAGACTCCCCAGCAGCAGCAGCTGAGGGTGGCCATGTACCAACTTCTAAACAGTGGAATGAAAATGGAGTGATATGTACAATATCTGGTTCATTCTCTTAAAGAGAAATGCCCCCACTGTTCTCTCTTTTCCTTTCTGCTGGCTGTAACGCTCGTATGTTGGTGGTAGATGGGATGGATGATGTGTGACAGGATGTCAGAGCAGCAAGATATAAGGAGCCTGGATCCCTGACGATTGTCCAGGCCCATACCAGCCGTGGGCCATTTATCTTTGTTTTGTATGAAAGAGAAATAAACTTCTATCTTATCTATGTCACCATGATTTTGAATTTCTCTATTTCAGCAGGCAAACTGATAGCCTAAGAAATATGATCTTCATTTAATGTTATTAAATCAAAGTCTTAATAGATCTGTGGAGTATGAAATAATAAAAATAGAATAATCATGAACTAAAACCACTTGAATATAAAGTGAATACATAGATCAATAAATGTATCTCATTTATAAGCTATCAGGAATTGATAGGTTATTAGTATTTATACTCTATTGGACATTTTACTTATCTTTTTGGCAATAATCTTCAAAAATAAAATTCTAACCAAGAAGAAGCTTTAAATCCAGTGAGTACCAAACAAACATACCCTGTAAATCATTAGGTAACTTCTTATCTCAATGATCCTATTATACACATACCCTTTTACTCCTTATTACCCCCCCCCCATGCTTCACACAACCCACTGCTCCAGCTAAACTGAGTAATTTCAGTCTGACAATTTCAGTCTGACATAAGAATCACTTAATATTTTATTGTTGTTTCTTTGTTCGTGCTATTAGCACATAGTAGATGCTCAATTAATGCGCATGGAAAGAATGGTTAAACATTTTCTTCACCATCCAAAAGTCTATCTTATCAAACCTAAAGTATGAGCCTCAAATTAAATTTCCTCTGAGAAATAGTACTTGATGCCCATAGCTGGAAAAGACCTCTTTTTTTTTTTAACTTCTCATAACACCTTTACTGTGTCTATATCATGTCATTTATTACTACCTTCTGTCAAATAAATTCATAGTTCTCCTCTTCCCCCCTATGTGGATCTTGAAAGCAATGGAAGAAGAGAACATGCCAGAATCACCTCTCCCTTCCTTGCATGGCCAGCATTAGTAGTATTAACACATATATTAATACATGGTATGAACTACATATATTTTAGGTATGTTTTTATAATAAATTATCCAAGTGGCTTTGTTGATTAGGCATGGAGAGATAATAAACAAAGAAAATATGAAAGATATATTAATTTAATACTATTGTATTGGCTTTTTAGGAAGCAAAGAGATAGGAAAGTAAATGAGGTTCATTATAGAAATGTGGTTGGGTTACATTTTCAACTGATTTTGTATAAATCTCCTCCCTGGTATCTGGAAGGCTTCATTTTACCCATATGGCATTAAGATAAAATCAGAAACAAAGGCTAAAATAGTCACCTATTAAGCAACCAAAGTAGGTATTCCTTAAGAATGCTAAGGAATACAAGAACAATAAAATTTCTAAATCCTTAGGCACTAGGTAAACAGATTGAATAGGCTTAGAGAGAAGGAGGTACAGGGATCAAGAATAAACCATTTCAAAGTTGTGGGGGTGAAGAGTCAGCAATGAATTGCTGCTATTGAGAATTACCAATCATCATCAGATGTTATCCATCAGTTTTCTAGTTGGAGAGATGTTCATTTATGTCCAAGGCTCTTCCCAGAGCCCCACACCCGCACAACATCTAATCAGTCCAGGTAAAACCACCGCTCAAGAGCCAAGATGGAGAGATTAGTGTATGTGTTAGGGAGGTGGAGGGGACATGGATATCTTGGAGTGATGATAACATGAAGGAAAAGCATGCACTTGACCAACACAGGAGCAGTTAGTTTGGAATTTACCATTAAGGCGGGATTGCAGAGAATGCCTTTCTCTGCTCAAGAGGGTCTTAGAGAAGATGAGTTTTAAATTAGGTCTATGAAGATAGTAGAGAATGCCTGGAAGAGAATCCTAGACTGGGAAGCAAACTAGCAGAAATGAGCAATTCATGAGTAATGGGGACTATTGATTGATATTGTAAAATAGTGCCCTGCCTACATGGTTCAGTGGTTGAGCTTCGACCTATGAACTAGGAGGTCATGGTTCAATTCCTGATCAGGGCACATGCCTGGGTTGTGGGCTCAATCCCCAGTGCGGACATGCAGGAGGCAGTCGATCAATGATTCTCTCTCATCATTGATGTTTCTATCTCTCTCTCCCTCTCCCTTCCTCTCTGAAATCAATAAAAATATATTTAAAATAAATAAATAAAATAGTGATGATGGTGGATAATAAGAAATAAAATTGAAGATATATAAGGTAAGTTGATATGAGGATTCTATGCGGGTCTAAATGTTCATATTCCTATTTCCCAGTGTCCTAGGTATGGAAAATTTTAATGACTTAATGTTTCAAAAAATCAAATTTCGATGTTGATGGGACATTCAAGTAGTTAATTTGATGATAGCTAAAATGGAGAGCTTAAATTCATATATTAAAAAACAGAAAATGAAATGATTTTTTTCCCGAGTATTTTATTTCCCAATTATTGGTCTAGGTTTGTCATATCAAGTTGATTATGAAAGAATGAGTCAAATTAGTATCCTAAGCTCAGATTTCTCATTCAACCTTATGAATGCCCATCTATACAAAGAAACAAACAAAAATAGTTAACATTTAGTACATGAAAGGTTTTAGGAAAATAGGCGAAAATAGTATATTTTCTTTTAAAAAGGATCATCTTTCTGGTTTCTTCCTAAGATAGAAATAAAAATCTGTGGCTTTACTAGAATACTATAATTTTTAATAAACAAAACATAGAAGTATTTGTTTTAATAACATACAAACTGTTACTCAGATTTTAAAATGATAAATCTTTTAAAATAAACATAGAAAATATTTAGAAAAACACAGGAAATCTTCAGGGTCTAGGGCCAGGCAAAAGATTCATATATTTTATACCAAAAACATGATCTATAAAAGAAGATCAATGTGAAAATTAAAAACATTTACTCTGAAAAATACCTTGTGAAGAGGATGAAAAGATAAGCTATGGTTTGAAAGAAAATATTTACAAACCACATATACAACAAAGGACTAGTACCTAAAATACATAACAATGTTTCTATCTCTCTCTCCTTCTCCCTTCCTCTCTGAAATCAATAAAAATATATTTAAAATAAATAAATAAAATAAATAAATAAAATAAAGTTAGCAATATTAAAAGAAAACAATCTAATTGGAAGTTGTGCAAAATATAAGGAGACGTTTTGCCAGTGAGAAAATACCAATGACAAGTAAGCATATAAAAGATTTTCAACATCCTTAGCCATTAGGGAAATGCAAATTAAAACCACTATGAGACATCACTAAACACCTATCTGAATGGCTAAAATAAAAAATAGCAGCAACACCAATGTTAGTGAGGGTGCAAAGAAACCGCATCCGTCATACATTACAGGTGGGAATGTAAAATGCCATGGCCACTCTGGAAAATCATTTGACGGTTTTCTATAAAGTTTAACATACAACTTTCACATGACCCAGAAATTGCATTCTTGAAGGTTTAGTTCAGGGAAATGAAAAATTATGTTTATACAAATGCGTGTAAATGTTTCTAGCATCTTTACTCATAACAGTAAAAAATTGAAAACCACACACGTATCTTTTAACAGGGAATGATACGCAAACTGTTGGGTACATCCATGACTCGGAATACCAGTACTACTCAGCAATAAAAAAAAGTACGAACCGTTACTACTTGGAGCAACTTGGATGAACATAACTGCACTCGCTGACAAAAAGCCAATGCTAAAAGGTTACATTCTGTGTGATTCCTTTTATGGAACATCCTTGAAAACAGAACAGATTAGTGGTTGCTATGGTTTAAATTAGGGGTAGAAAGAAGTTCAGTGTGGCCATCGTTCCTATGTCAATGTTAATATCCTGGTTGTGATATTGTATTCAAGTTTTGCAAGATGTACCATTGGGGGAAACTGGGGAAAGAAAGCACACACAGCAATATAAAATTAATTATTTGGTGCACTAGGAAGATGAAACTAAAATTACTCTTATGTGTGAATTATAATATCTCCTTTCATTCCAGAAATCACCTCAGGATCCGCTGTAGAAGCTACTATTTTGAAGTTTTTTAAGCATAAAATTGTTAAGTGTATTAAATTTTACATCCCTTCATTTTCTTGGCAACCCCTTTAGCCATTATTTTTTAATTAAGGCAAAGCAGCAAAACCTGAAATGAAGCCACCAGGCATAGTCGTCGTCACAAACAACAGGCTCTTTCCTGGGTTCCTGCAAGCTGAGCTGCGTCTTGGTGTGAGGCTGAGTGCAGAATGTTCCCCTGGTGGGGACACACTGCCCCACGCCTGATACAATTTCCCATAATCTTCTGAGATGAGAGTTGGAAAGGACATCTTGTGCAGAGGAAATGCAGCCAGGTCCTAGCAGTAAGTCAGAGCTACTTTTTGTCCTACGAGTTCGGATGAGCAGTGCTCAGAGGAAGCCTCTACTTACATTTTAGTTGGCAGCTTTTTAACAACAATACAGGTCTCTCCGACAGGGTTTCTAGTTCCCATAGGCAAAGCCCCTCGGGAATGGCCTTCTGTGTAAGGCCCTTGGGAAGGTGGGGATGGGAAAGGAGGGTGGCTTGGCTGTGCCCCTCTCTCACATGGCGAGCGATCTGCTGGTCTGCAGAGAGGCCTTCTGGGAGCCAGCTGTACCGGGCTGTGTTAGGACAGCTGTACCTGGTGAGCACATAGCACTTCTCTGCATCCATTTCCACGATGTCCCCTCTCTCATTAGGTAAAAGATTTTCTTTTGCTCTGGGTTCCCTGACGGGAATCCTTAAGGCCTCTTAGGAGAAGTTGAAGCATCTTGGATACTGAGAACTGGTTTTGGATATTGCGAAGGCCTATTCTCACCAGCACTTCAGGCTTAGGAGATGTGCCTGAGGTCTCCAGTATGCAAATGTACTTACATCTAAATTGGTTTTCTAAATACGGTCTGGGAACTCCACAGCCCAACTGCAAGGTTGCCCTTTTGAAATCTCCAGTGACCAGAGTCTGATCACTCCGTATGCAGATTGCATTCCAACTTTTAGCACTGCTAACTGACTATTTATTTTTCAAAAATATAAATTGGTTGAAAATGTTTGGTGATATGCTCTTGTATTTAAGAAAAAACATTAAATGCTTCCTGGGTGATTGGAGGGTTTTTTTCCCCCAAGAAATATTTGAAATACCTCAATTGGACACTTAGATGTCCAACCTCAAAGTATAATTTTCTTTTCTGTAAATTGATGCTCTACAAAAATTCAAAAACAGAGAGCCTCTAACCAACTAGATTGTGTTAGTTTTTATGTGTTAGAGATATGGGAAGAACTAGAACTAATTTACCATAAAAAGAATTTGTAAAGCCTGGGGAGAAAAATAGAGACGCTGAAAATGAAAAACAATGGAAATCAAGAAATATCACAAAACTATGTTGTATTTTTGGAAGTAAATAACCCCCTAGACTAAATAACTATGCTGACTAAAACAGTTTAAGGACACATTTTTTGGAGGGTATTCATTTGGTCCTAAGCAGGTCACTTCACGTGTCTTTCCTTGGGACACAGACCTTTAACATTGGACGGTAAATATTTGAAAACTCTGATATTTTGAAGAAAGGCTGTCCTATCTGATGAGAGGTGGGTCCTGACAAGGAGAAAATGCTGAGATGTTCTGAATTAAATTACTACGGATGGAAAGTGAGGGAAAGAGAACGAACTGTTCTTCGTAGTGGCTGTGGACCAGATAACAAAAGGCTGTTCACATTCCTTGCATGCCTGTTGGAACTTCCAATTAGTTGCCACGTGCCTATTTTCACAGATTATTTTACTCAGGCCCCCTCCACTGCAGGAGCCTCTGCCTCTGTTTACAGGTGGGCTTTCCAGACTGCTGCCCACAGCCAATCCACAGGGCGGACATCTCTTTATTGGAATGCTGTGCTTATTTCAGAGCTGGCCCGCTTCACCTTCCCCACCCCTTTGCCTGTAGCCAATGCAAATTCTTTCAGGTGGTTTGCATCTTCCTTCCCCTTCCTCCTACTTGATGTATAAAAACACTTGCAGACTCTGAGACAATGGGCCTGTCTTTCCTACTCAGGACATGTGGCTGGTGGTTTATACTCCATGCCCCAAGGCTGTCTCCTCCTCCTCCTCCTCCTTCCCCTCCTCCTCCTCCTCCTCCTCCTCCTTCTCCCCCTCCTCAGGCTGTCTC
>NW_005353757.1:105941-123239 GCF_000412655.1 Myotis brandtii
CTCCTAGCAATGGCTTAACAAATCCTTTCTTTTAAAAAGACTTTCAGCCATGGAAATTAGTTTTGTTGTTGTTGTTTAACACTACTAATCACTTCTAAGGGAATAGGCTCTGTGGTCCCAGGAAAAGAGGACAGGGGCACAACCTCCCACATGTCATCGGCTTTCAGCTGAAGGCACATTGCCAGAAAGGCTTGCAGATCTGTTTCCTGGACAACACCAGCTGCTGGCCTCATGCCCAGGAACCCGTACCAGTCCTGCAGCCGGAGGGCTCTTCCTCTCCAAGGATGCTCACTTCTGCCTCCCTGTGGGCTCCCACCCAAAGCACAATCCTCACAACCCCATATCCCCAGGAAGCCAGGACCCATGGCTTCATACCCAGTGCTTCCAAAGCAAAGAGGCTGTTACTTGGCAAGGTATCTTTGAAAGATGTCTATTCTGAGTATTCACAAGAGGGGCCTGGGAGAATAAATGCAGCCTAATGTCCAAGAGTTGCCCTGAAGACTAAACCCTTTCCCTGGGAGTAGCCCTGAAGACTAAACCCTTTCCCTGGGCTGTCCTCTCTCTCTTCCTATTTTCATAAATTCTATGTTTTGCTTCACAGCCAACTCCAGCCTCCCTGCCTTCTGATTTTGCCAACTTGATTGCGGCATGATCCCTTGTCCTTCCTCTGTCATTTTATGTTCAGAACCAGAACCACTCATTTCATAATTGTCATTTTGAAATAGGAGACCCTGGAAAATCTTCTTTATTTAGCACTGGGGCTCTTTGACAAAACCTATGACAATCCTTTTTACTTATGGGAAACAAAGGTGACTATTATTCTCAGGCCATGTACGCAGGGCTCCGTGCAGCCTCCTCAGAAGGTAGATTTATACATGCAATGGGTGAAGAATCAATAATGTTAGCAGAGTTCCTGCAAGCCTCCTCTGTTTCTGTTAGGAAATAAACGCATGCTCGCTCCTCAGTGTCCTGAATGAGGTAATGTCTTGAATAATGTAAGAAAGAGAGGTCTGATAGGCTAGGACATAAACCTAGTAATTTTGTCCCAAAATTAACAATAACATTGATTTTTTTTTAAAGGAAAGTCATTGTCCAACTCCTAGAGAGAAAAACTAAACCCCCAAAAGGTTCTGTGATTTTCCCAGAGGCAAACCAGGATTTTATTTTTCCATTGGTTCCTGTTCTCATCTAAAACCTGAACCATTATAAGTCACTCCTCTTTTTTCCCAGATACAAAGCAGAAAATGGTAGGACATGTAATTCTTCCTCTAGTTCATTGTAATAACACTATAAATTCAAATTCAGAATGAAGTCTTCTCAGACCAATCTAGAACTATTAATTAGGAGAGTTTGCTTTAATGTTCAACAGAAAGAGGATGAATTTTCTTCTTTAAACCTATATGTAGTATAAAATTTTAATGTAAGGAATAGTCATTATTTAGCTTTGTTTTTCCAAACTTTTATTAATTTTAATGAAGTCATTGATATTATCATTAAATGGCCTCTGAATAATTTATTTTCATATCTTAAACCAAATATTTTCCCCTAAATCTCAAATATCTTACTAAAGTGATGCTTTAAAAATTTCACCAACAATCCCAGTTGGCACTTGCTTAACAGAATGAAGTTTTTCTACAAATTGAAATTAATGAAAGAATTTTAAAAACTATAATAACCAAACAAAAATTTCTATTTTAACAATACTATCTTTACAACAAAAATTTTAGGAAGTTATAATAATATCTTCATAATGTATGATAATTCCTACATATTTAGTGATATTGCTGACATAACATTAAGAAAAATAATATTTTGGAATAAGTATATAATAATTTGTGAGTAATACATGCTGTATTTTATTATTTAGCAAGAGCTGCTGATCCATAGCCTAATACTTAGACTTATGCATTAATAATTTATCTTAATCAGCATTGTTATTTTGATGTCACATATAAGCAATATAAACAATATTTACAACTTTTTGATTTTGACATTTTGAAAGCATATTTATTAAGGTAGGAGGAGGAACACACTAGAACATATTTCATTTAATGGTTGTTAAGATTGGTTTATTACTTTTAAATATTTAGACATGATACGTTGGCCTCCATCTGTGTTCTTGCTGTATAGCCTGAAAATGTCTCAGGAGATATGCGCATGTAAGTACCTATATACACTAACAAAATAGTTATCAAATAATATATTGGTGGATATACTTTTCTATTCCATTAGCAACACCTTAGCATCATGGATTTATAAATGATGTATAGTAAACGAATGATGGTATCTGAGAGATGGACATAATTGAACAGCAATCGTTTGGAGGATCATATGGCCATAGCTCACACTGACCTCCATGGGAGCTGAGTAAGTGTGCTCAAGGGCAGGATCTGCACATAAATCCTGGGAGGCAGTCATTTGATCAAGCATTGCTTAATAATCCAACTTGGCTTATATCTGGCTTCTCCAAATGCTGTCAGCCTCAGCTATGCACAGAGGCAGCCGATAAAGTCTAGTCCTTTGGTTTAAATCCTCCATAAATAGTTACAAAAAAACCAATGTTCCATCCTAATACTATAATTTACTTGGCTTTGCCTAAAATATAATTTATTTTTCTATTGTCTGACTGTATTTATTTTATTCTTTCCCTTTCCAGCTCAGATACTGGATGTTGATTTATCTCTGGAATTTGCAAAATAAATAAAGTCGCCCTATTAAAAAAATTATTGCAAAATGGAATGACAGTTAATGATTTGTTTCTGTCTTGACATTTCAAAATCAACAATTAATGTGTCCAATATTTACTTCAGTAGTATAAATCAAATTTATCTGTAATCACTTATTTAGAAGACAATTAAGAAAAATGACTATTTTACATTAGAACTCCCAGAAATTGTGGGGTTCTAAGGAATGGATAGAAAAAAGAAATCACTTAAGATTTTATCTTGGCATCACCGTCTACAAATTAATGTGAAGAGCTGCACTATGGTTTCCTAGTGTTCAAGCTGTCTTCTGCCAAAAGGTGGAAGACAAGAAGTGATTATTGATTTCCATATGAAGGTGGGCACTGGGCGTCACTATTGTTACATTTGCTATCTATGTTATGACTCTTTGAGCAAAGGGAATTCAAAAGACAAGCAACCTTCTTATGCATTTGTCTGACCATGGACATAATTTTGCCTCAAATCTGTTGATTTGGAGAAAGAAAAATATATTACTGAGCAACTTGATTTCTCCAGGTAAAGGCACCTTTGGCTTTCCACTATTCATCACCAAACTGGTGTATTCCAAGAAACTAAGCCTCTGTTAAATTCAATATGAGAACCAGAAAAACACTGGCATTTTAAATGCTGTGTGAGGTGTAGTTCAATCATTAGGGGTTCACTGTGTGATTTTGGACTTTCTAGTAGAGCAAAATTCACATGTTAAACCCCTAACTCTCAGTATCTCAGAATGTGACTAAATTTGAAGCTAGGGTCATTAAAGAAGCGATGAAGTTAAAATGAGGTCTTTAGAGTGGGCCCTCATCTCATATGACTGGTGTCCTTCAAAGAAGAGGAAACACACAGAGGGAAGATCACATAAATACACAGGGAGAAGGCAGCCATCTGCAAGCCAAGGAGAGGCCTCAGAAGCAATCAACCCTGCTGACATACAACCCTTGGTTTTGGGCTTTTGG
This sequence comes from Myotis brandtii, assembly GCF_000412655.1. Classification (NCBI taxonomy): domain Eukaryota; kingdom Metazoa; phylum Chordata; class Mammalia; order Chiroptera; family Vespertilionidae; genus Myotis; species Myotis brandtii. Next base: position 109,621 of record NW_005353757.1, read on the forward strand.
CCTCCAGAACTGTGAGAAATGTACTAAAAAAGGCATAATTAGTCAGTGAAGGCATGACAACTCTCTCTCTCTCTCTCTCTCTCTCTCTCTCTCTCTCACACACACACACACACACACACACACACACACGCACCCTTTTACAGATACTATATTACCTTCATTCTGTTTTGTTACACTTGGTGGAAAAATTAAGCTAGCAGATATTGTCATGCCTCCTCCCATTAAATGTGATTATATGTCACATCCCTTGGAGACAAGCTGGGGGCATTATAGGCATTTTTTTTTGTTGAGATTCAGTAAACTGGGCAAGACTGGGCAGTGGTATTATTTATCAGGAGTTTATGTCCATAATTTTGTTATCTCCAGAAATGATTAATTAGTAGAGAAAAGTAAATCATTCTACAGATAATTAAAATTTACTCTAAAACAGAATTCTTCGAATTCTTCCTTAAAGGACAGAATAGAGTGATCAGCTATTCACCATAACGGCAGCTGAACCCAGAGGTGTCATCTGCAGCAAATTCAAAGGGAATGAGAATGTTTCAGTAAAACACAGCCCTTGTTGGGTTCTCTGATTTAGCATCTTCGGGGTAGTAGACCCAGAAACCAGGGAGAGGCAGTTTGACACCAGCTTATGCAGGTGCAGAAGACAGATTCAGTGAGAGATCCTGGGGGCATAGCTGAGCCTGGCAGATGGACAATTAGCAGAAATCTGGTATGAAGTGCGAAGACCCTGTCGAATATGTTACAAATCTGCAATTCTAGGAAGCAGGCTTCGATCTAAAACCTGGACTGTCATAAGCTCTGTGGCAAATGGAGGAGGGCCTCATCAATTCTGCTGGATGTCTTCCCCTTTGTCACCGCTCTTCTTAATGAGCTATCCCATTACACAATGGCTTTCCCTGGCAGCATCTTCAAGGCACGACTCACACGGTCCTAAAGTTTATTTGCAATCCAATTGCTTGTTAATCTTGGGTTACTAACTTACTCTCATTTTTTTTTCAGATTAAAAGCTTTCAATTGTGTCCTTGCTCTAAGAGTGGTAGTACTTGACTATCCTTGTATGAAGATGCCTTTGCCACTTTAGTAGCTGCTTCTCTTATGAAGAATGACATCATTTCTTATCCCCTGCTCTGCTAACACTTGTTTCTCTTAGGGTCTGGCTCCACCTAAACACCTCTGTAAACCAACTCACCACCCCATTTTTTTTTTGCCACCACCATGCTTACAAAACAGCTAATTCTTAGTTCACATCTCTGTCTTCAGAGACAGAATATACAAATGGACAATGGCCAGATGTCATATATAAAAATAGAACTTTGACTCACAACCTGCAGCAACCTGCCCAGGAACCCAACCTCAAAGCTACAATAAACAACCCAGGAAGCCAGTGGCTATAAGTCAGATTGCTATCTCTAGCAACAATCCAGGAAGCTAAACAATAACTTCTGTTATAATAACCAGCCCCAAATGGCCAGGACTTGATTAATAACTGACAGCCTCTCTAAATTCTGTCCTTGCTTCCAATTTAGGACCAACCAGAGAATACCCAATCCACTCCCCTACCAATCCTTGACTGCACCACTTCTATTTAGCAAACTGACAGCTTCCCCACACCAACAGCCTTCAATAAGGGCAGGTGTACCAGAAACCTCCCTTTTTTGCACTATAAAGCTCTCCCACTACTCAGCATGCCTTTGAGTCTCTGCCAAAATGCAAGTAACATGGCTGACCCCTTTGCTAGAGTGAGCTCAAAATACTTTTTGCTTTTCTCATTTAGATGGCTTCATTTATTTCTACAAAATTTTCCTTCTCTCTCTTTATTGTTACTTTTGGAGCCTTAAAGCAAAAAAGAAGCCATCAAACATATGTATACTTGGCTTTGGCATATTTCCATGGGTATATTTCTTTTTAGAGTAAAAATTTATACTTTCTTTAATAATAGTTGCTACTGCTTTCCATCTCCCTCATTCCCTTAGCTTTATATTTATTAATGATTAACTCTGAGGCATTATGTTCTCTTGAATTAAGAAGGAAGCAGTGGAGAAGGAAAGGAGACTTCACAGGTCAAGAATCTAGGACCCGATGACTTTCCATGCGGGAGGATATACATATATGGGAGGGGTGAGAAAGGAGAGTTAGAAGTCAAAGATGATTGTGATGGATTGAAGCCCAATGATGAGGAATATGGCCATACTTTCAAAAGCAAAAAGTGGCAGTCTGGTAGAAGGGCTGTGTAGCAGAGGGTGCTAGCCATCCACCAAAATTCATGCTCTCCATTCTCCTTGAGCATGCAAATAGAACCCAGGTCCTAACCTCCCTTGCTCTTAGGTATGGCCAGAGGATAATGTCCGATTGATGGGATTGAGCAGAAATGATGTGGTACACTTTAGGCCAGAACCTTTAAGGCCAAGGAATACTCCCTGTTCTTGGCCGAGATGGCTATGTGCAGAGTGACCTGGAAGTCACATGTTGAAGAAGAAATGAGTGGCCCTGTGAAGGGAGCCATCAGTAAAATGGAACACCTATCCTGACCTATTATCTGATTCACCTTCTACCACTCTGAAAAATTGTGGACTTCTTAGTAAAGCAGTTTAGCCTACATTATAGAACAGCCGTGGGCAAACTACGGCCCGCGGGCCGGAGCCCGTCCGTTTGAAATGAATAAAACTAAAAAAAAAAAGACCGTACCCTTTTATGTAATGATGTTTACTTTGAATTTATATTAGTTCACAAACACTCCATCCATGCTTTTGTTCCGGCCCTCCGGTCCAGTTTAAGAACCCATTGTGGCCCTCGAGTCAAAAAGTTTGCCCACCCCTGTTATAGAATGTACGTAAGCTTGAATAATATATTCTGAGAGGGGTGCGATTAAATTTAAACCATATCATGTGAGTACCTGTAATGCTGCAGATGTTACGTTAGACACCAGGAACATAAACTGGGGTAATACATGGTGCCTCTTTCAAGAGCGCACAGTGGGGATGATCACATCGGCAAACAATACAACAGGACCAACACCCTGGCACAGCTGGTCCAAAGCCCTGAGGATGTTCGTGGAGGAAACACCTACCTCTTCCTGTGGGCATGAAGAGGGCTCAAGATGAAAAACATTTGAGCTGCCACTTGAAGGATGACAAGAAGATTCCAAGTGGCCAAGATCTCAGCAGAGGCAATAATAGGAGGTAGGAATTAAGGTACAAATGGAATGAGTGCTGAGCCACAGCACGGCAAGGCACAGAGTAGATGTTTGGCCAATTATTATAAACTAGAGGCCTGATGCACGAAATATGTGCAAGAGTAGGCCTTCCTTCCCCCGGCTGCCGGCACCCGCTTCCCTCTGGCACCCGGGACACAGGCTTCCCTCACAGCCCCGGCTTCGTCTGAAAGGTCGTCCAGAAGGATGTTGGGTCTAATTAGCATAATACTCTTTTATTATTCTAGATATCAGGTAAAGATGTCAGCAATGTCAATGACTCCCAAAGTACACTTCCAAAAAAGCAGGACATTTGTACCATCAACTTACCACAGTTAACCTCTTTACTGGTTTATTTGTTCAGAACTTACTTACTGATATTTCTATTCTAGGGGTGTCCAGTTTACTCATTTGCCAGCTTACGTAGAATCCCTGAGCACTGTTATATGAAAAAAAACCACAATAGACAGAGCATCCATTTCTATATTCCAAGAGTCTTTGGGGTTTTTGTCCACTCAGTCTGTGCTCTTGGGCAGGTGTAAAAAAATGGATTCTTGAAGGCTAATGGCAGCTCTGCACAGGTGCCGCCTTTATGAGGAAGGCGAGCCTCCCTCACCCTGCCGCGGAGCCTGTTATTTAGCAGACATGCCTTTGGGGGATATCTCTCATTCTAGTCCCTCTTATCACCATCCTTTCTCTGTCCACAGACGTGCAGTATTCTGGGAAAGGAGAATTTACACACCATCAACAACTCTGGTAACATCACGGATGTACAGAAGTACATTTTGTCATGGAAGTTGAAACCGAAGGCTTTCTGAACCATACTGATACTTCTAAATCAAATACTTGCTAAGGGTTGAGTGATCATAAAAGGAATTATAGAAAGTAAAGTAATACTAATATTTTCTTCTTGTAACTTAAGCAATAGTATCTCAACTATGCCACAACCTGTTTAAATCACAGCCTAGAACAAAAAGAGACCAAAATACAAGCAAATAGCTAAAAGCTCTAAAGCCACCAAAATACATACAATCTATTTCAAAAGTGTATTATTTTGTTTAGAGCCAGTCATCTGAACTTCAATGAGAGATCATTTACTCTTATTTTATACATAATTCCAACTATTTTGGGTCCTGTCAGTCTGACATCACTCAGAATAGGGGCTGTAGCCAAATGAGAACAAAATGAAACATCTGAAGTTCACTGTGAGTAATCTAAGCCATCAAGGAAAGATTTCTTGAATTCTTTTTTAGTGGAACGTGTGCTACATTCTTTAGTTCAAGTTCATCCAAAACGTTTAACACAAATGTAGGGACTATGAATGTCTCTTTATTTATCTGGAAATTTATTTATGTAGAACTTCTTATTTTCTGATAAAGCTAAACACTCTGAGCCTCTCCATTTGCTCATCTATAAAATGGGAATAGAAATATGGCATACTTACAGGATTGTTGTGGAAATTAATGATTTAATGTTGGTAAAAACAATTATCACAGTTCTAGGCACATTGTAAGTGCTCAACAAATGTCGGTGTTGTTATTGTTATTATTAGATTGATAGTTGCATGTGTATTACTTCTATAATTAGATAATTTCCTCTTTTTAAAGCAGGGCCTATATACGAAAAAAAAAATCTTTTTATTTCCTAAACCACTCAGAACAGGACTTTGTTTTTGGTATTATGTAATAAATATTTATTGAATAAAAATATCGATTATATCATATAGCAATTGTCCATACTACCTATTACCATATCTATGATAGCCCAATTAAAAGTATCAACATCAGTTGCAAACTGTCTTTCCTTTTTGGTGCTATTTCTTCAACATTTTACCTTGAGGCTACCATTGCTATTGTATTTATTTATTACTAAGATAAAAATAAATTCCTTTTAAAATTATTATCTTGTAAAGTTATCATTGCTAGATCTCAATTACAATGCTGAAAATATGACATGCTTCTCTTCCTCAAAATGAAAATGAATGATTCTAATTTATGAAGAATCTTGTTACTCCCTCCATTCATTTTAATCTCACAAAGGTAAGAGTATAATGAACTCATGATGGCAAAATCAATAGACTCCTGTACTGTTTCAACAATACCTTTTCATAAGCATATATTATCCATTAGTTGATGTAATGAACATCCAATATAGGGCAGACCAAACTGCATTGCTTTTTTTCCCCTCCAATTAATCTTTCAGTTTCACATTTCCATTAATTTCCATAACATTTTTATTCCTTAGCCAGAATTTTTTTCTTCTAAATTAACATCATTTAAAAAAGAAATAACGATGTCTCAGTTGATACATAACTATAAACTACTCAGCAGGTCAACAAACGTTTCATGAGACCACTCCCCTTCCTGTGGAACACTTACAAGCGTGGTCAAGGAAATAATGCCACATAAGCACAAGGACTCAAATAGTCTTATGACTATTTTCTCCCAAGTTCAGAAAGTGGAAAAAAATTCATCATTTGACAATTATAAAATTATTGTAGTCATTATAAAAATAAGGAAACTCTATTACAAATATGGACAAAAAGTAGATTAAAAAAATAAAATCCATAAGCCTACAACACTATCACAACCCTTGTTAAGATGTTGGTTACCATTTATTACTGAAATCTCTTAGTTATGGTCTAGCTAATTCTATCTGTCTATCTATCTATCTATCTATCTATCTATCTATCTATCTACTATCTATCTATCTATCATCTATCATCTACCATAAGAAATCTGTCTCTGTTTATTAAGCCACTTTGGGAATGGTTTCTCACAGTAGCTAGTGTGCAGCCCCCAAACTAATACAGGTTTCTGTCCTAGAGACTGTTGTTTGTTTTTCTGGGTCTCACTTCAACTGTAACTGAGGGTAATAATACCACGCCATTCTACAGGGTTGTTGGGAAAGGCGAAATATACATTACATGTGGATGTATTTCATAACCTGTGCAGTGTCATATATAAATATTGATTATTAACATTGGTCTTCTTATGTGATCCAATTTTATCTATTTTATTTGTAATACCTGAGAGACAAAAGAAGCCTACTACATAGTAACCCACAAGTTATTATTTTCTAGTTTGAATAAACCTAATTGTATTTTATTTTTGTCTGAGCCTCTAAATTAGCCTACTGATCTTCAGCTTCTCTTCCTGTCTTCCCCCCTGCCCACCTGCTCTTCTAACCATCCTCATGTTCTCGTTATACTGAACCCTACAAAATGCTTCCCTACCTGTCCCCATACCCATCCGCATCCCCATCCCCATCCCCAAAGTTCTCCATCTTCCTTTGTTCCAGCAGTTATTAAAATATCAACTACTCTTTGAGACATTTATGTATGATGGGAGAAAATATAGCAAATGCAGTTTGACAATCATTGTTATTGCATGCAGCTCCTATAATTCCTCTCTTGGCTAGTACTGAACACATAACACACAATTTATTCCATAGGCAGGTGATGCTAATGATTTTTAGGCATGATATTAACTGTTTAAAATCTGTGCTCTCTGCCTGGTTTGAATAAGAAAAGTTCAGAGAAAGAGGCCATGCATCTTTAAGAGGAGCAAATAGGCCCAGGGCAGTTAGGGTGGAGGTAGAGTCGGGTATAAGAATGTGGGGGTGTGGGGGGGGGTGGAAAATAGATGGCTGTTCCGGTCATTGCTCTTGTAGAGAATCTCAGATTCCTGATCCTTTAATAGCACTACATGGCCATGCCATATAGAAAGTCATAAAACCTTTCATTTCTGATCTTGTACCTGAGCAAATTGCTTTTCCCTCTCTTTCTATGTATACACCCTGTATATGACACTGGTTGAAACTGACCTGGTCTTCAACTTTTTCAAGGTGTATTGAATTTATAACTTCTTTAGAAAGAACTGAACATGCCTCCTTTCTTGTTGTGCTGCCATTATTTTTCTGCTATTATTCTATTCATGGATGATACCTGTGACCACCCTGACTTTGGACCTTTAAGTTAGGACTGCCCAGTGACACATGACACGTGGATGATTACAGGGATGGCTCAAGAATGCAGGCCACTGGAAACACTTGCTCTGTCCCTTTCTTATACCTTCACTCCTGACCATACTCATCCAGCTCCTGGTCAACTTTGCCTCATAACTGCTTCAGAGGTTGCCTCTTAAGACTAGACCATCAGACTTGTAATTTTCCATTTCTTACTCTTAGCTTGAATATGGTCTTTATATCCTCTCTAATTATTTCCCCTCTTTCCTTCTCTGGGTCATCTCTTCATCCTTCAAACCCAGCTCAGGACTTTGGGATCCCTCTGCTAAAGAACCAGCTGCCTGGATGGGTGGACTTACAGGCCAGCCATGAGGCCAGGTGGGGGTACTGGACCCCTGGAATAATTCATAGCTGCCTCTAAGTAGCATACAAGCAAAGCTGAGTTTGGCCCTGAAATAGGCACATGCATAATGCATGTTTTGAAGCCATGGAAGATCTCACATGACACAGTTTTCTAGTCCATATTTCCTGACACGTTAGAGAACACTCAGTGGAGATAACAATCTGCCAATGGTCTGTATGATGATGGATCTCTACATTCAGAATAGATTTCTTACATTGGTCACCGAACTGACAGGACCACCAGGATTAAGCCTCTGGAATATAATCTATCTGTCAGCACTGAAGTCCTATTTGCTGGAGTCCCTCTGCTTGATGGACGAAGGGTAGAAACTGGCTGACAGTAGAATGTGCACGTTTCCCTTGGTCAGTGCAAACTGAATGGTCAAAAAAAGCCATAATTTAAGATAATACAGATAGTTTGTGGATTTCTGGGAAACAGCTGCAGCAGATAGAGCCATCTGGAAGCTAGCAGAAGAGGCTTTTTTTTTTTTTTGGAGTTTGGGATTCTCACATATATTGCCAGGTCTTAAAATTATTCTTCAGAAGCAAATAACAATCATGTATATTATACATGTGTATGCATACTATATACACACATACACAGATACAGTACATGTATTGTGTCTATAGTCTGTATAGAAAGAATCAGACACAGGAGGGGAGTGATGAATAATGATCACATTCATGCGTCACAATTCACAGGCTACTTAATCATTTATGTAAGAGTTTCTGCCTTGATGACCACTTGCAGACCATGAAAATACCTTCCTTTTACGTGGTTTCTATATAAAACTACAAATATCAAAGAAATTCAAACATAGTTTCATATACTAAGTACCAATGTGTTTGAAAGCTTGACTTAAAAAGTGTACCTTAAGAACAGTTAAATATAACGGTAAATAAATATACTGATCTAATCACAAGACATTAGCCAGAGGGCATTTGTTTACCTACTTATTTATTCATATGTCGAATACTTATTGAGGTCCTGTATGTTTTGGGCACAGTTTTAGGCACAGAGTACACAACAGTGAAAAACTAGGCCAAGTTCCTGCTCTCATGAGCTTGTATTATGGAAAGGAGGAAAAAGAAACAATAAATAATTATAAAATCTGCCAGTTGCTGATAAAGGCAGAAAAGAAATATAAAATAGGATAAAGGGAATCAAGATGGGATAAGGATGCTATGTTGGACCCAGAAAAAGTGATGGAGTTAACTGGGATGACACCTGGGGGAAGAGTCTCCAGCCAGGAGAAGAGCAAGTTTAAAGGTCCTGAGGCGAGAACATGAATAGTTCGCTCTTGTAAGAGAAAAGGACCAGAGTAATAGGAGTGAGAGGAGCAAGGCGGACAGTGATAAAAGATGGCAAGTGAGGTCAGGAGGCAGGTCATGTAGAGTCCAGAAGTACTGTGCCTCAGCCACAGTGCGTGTTCTGGATGTCAAGGCAGCATGCTGCTGTGAAAACAGCATGGAGCTGCCCTGCTCATCCACACACTGGTAAGTATTAGTTTCCTAATTTCAATCAAGAAAAGGAGAAGGGCCCTAACTTTTGGTACATTTCTGCACACCTGAGTGTGGCTGGATTATTGTACTGACTCAGGTGTTGGTCCCAGCTGAGCACTGCATTTCAGTCCCTTAGTTCTTCCACGCCCACTAAAAACTACAGCACCAAAGACATGGAGGACCACTGAGGATTCAGGCCCCTTTGGAATGAAGGGTTGAGTCAGTGCTTCTGATAGAGAACTTCAACAAGCTGAAGCCTCAGCTGAGGACAAAGGAGGCACAGAAAGGGCAATAGAGGAAGTTACACATGCCCAACTAGAAGAGACATTGACTCTCAAATGTGGCATCTGTGTTTGGTAGCTAGCTGCCTATGTCAGGTAACTCAACAAAATATCCAGTTATGGTTTGGAAGGTGAAAGGGAGAAAGAAATTCATGATTCGAAACAACATTTACAGAACAATTTGATGGAAAATGATGAGGATTACAGAGAAAATATTTATAAACTGCTTTGCTATCTTTGGGTGAAAAGGTGTTATATAAATAGCATGACAGTGATTATTTTAAATATGCATTATTTACATTTGCATACAATTTCAGTTTCAAAATGGTAAGTATCTATTTTTATATTTATGTCTGCCTTTATCCCTTACAAAGCATGCCTGCTTCCTGGATCTGGCTGATCTTAAGGAGGAAGGCAGTGGAGGGACCGAGAAGGGTATGGGGTCATGCAAAGGAGACACGGGGACAGGGCACAGAGCACCGCCCTCAGCATCACCTTGTGATGGGTTGTATTTTCCACAAAGATATTGGGGGACACACTACTGCCCACCCCATGTGTGTCCTACAGAGGAACATGGCCACTCCTCCATTGCACCTTGTACCACTGATTGATTTAAACAGGAAAGTAACATAAAAAAAGTTTAGTTTTAAAGAGATCATTCCAGAGCTAGGATGGACAGAAAGGGTAAGACTAAAGACAGAAAGACCAAGGAGGAGAAAAATTGCCAAATTAAGGCAGGAAGAGCAGAGGTGATCAGAGAGATGGGCTGGGAATCAGGTTAAGAGAGAGATGCTGTAGGGCTTAGAGGCTGATTCTGGGAGGGTACTGGTGGGGAAGGGGGAACCCTAGAAAGATATCGTCCACTTTCTAGGTCTCTACTTTGGTGAGAAAGGAGTTGATTTCCATTATACTCTAGCCCCTTGGACCACAGTGACCCAAAATCCTTTGGTGCATTCATCTAGCCCGTAGATGCCCCCCGGCCCATGGACAGCTTCCTTGATCCCAAATCCTTACCAGCATGGACTTTCAAATCTGTCAGGGTGAGGTTCTGATGGCAACTCTACCACTGTCTTAGATAGCTCAGGCTGCTTCAAAAAATATGAGAGACTGGGCAGTTTAAACATCAATTTATTTCTATTGCTGTGAAGGGATTAAGAAGTACAAATTGCCAGCTATAAAAACAGTCATGGGAATATAAGGTACAGCATAGGGAATACAGTCGATAATATTGTAATAATGATATATGGTGTCAGATGGGTACTACACTTGTTGGGGTGATCATTTCATAAACTACATAAACATCTAATCACTATTTTGTATGCCTGAAACTAATACAATATTGTAGATCAACTAAAATAGAAAAATTTTTAAAATTAAAAATAAATATGGGCAAATTACACTGAGGGGACAAACAAATATATACAACTACCCCGGGTGAAGGGCCTTTTTAAAAAGTGATGTGTATGTCTCTCTAATTAGAAGGGAAAAAACTTATCTCTTTGTGTCCCAAATAAAGCCAGGGTGTTGAAAAGGGGTTTCTTCATGGGAAAAACCATAATTAATTTATATGAACAGACCATCTCGTCCCAGGAAAAGTAATGATAGTGGTCAGAGCATTGCTCTCCTGCTCCTAGTATAGCCGGCAGCCTGTGGACCCTCAGCACCAGGAGTCAAGGCCTCTGGTGAGCACTGCCAACAGGGAGTTCCTGGTGCAGTGTGACTGAGTCTTCCTTCGCTGTCCCAAAATTTCAGTCTTACTGTAATGAAGACATTCGATTCACCATCTGGCCAAGAGAAGGCAGTTTTCTTAAATCTGAACAGATCTATATGCTATAAAACTATATGCTTCCCCATGGCTCCCTGTGGCTGCACTTTACCAGCCCAGCCAGTCTCTGATCTTTCAGGCTGTGGTTTACACAGGTTAGCAAAGAACTGATCAGCACTCTAGAGGCCCCTTCCCCATAGGAGGGCAGATTTGATCTTTAAAATAATAATAAAAGAGAAATGATCACTAAGGAGCTATTAAATTAAGATTTGTGTTGGTTAAATATACAATAAAACTAATTGGACTTACTTTGGATTTGACATTATACTTTGGATTTGACATTACGGAGACAGAGCTGTTAGGGGCCTTGCCGGAGGTCACCAGTTCAGGACCCAGGGCTGGGATTGGAACCAGGCCAGTCTACTCCTGTTCAGAGCTTGTGGCCTGATCCATTTCACTAACCATACCCACTCCGTGGTGATCCTGCTGGTGCCCACTGGTGGCAGGAAGAAGCCTCGTGGCCAATGGAAGGGACACCTCAGAGGAGAGGACAGAGTTTGTGTCTGAGGAAACAAGTATGACCTGAGAAACATTTTGAAAGTCAGAGAGACAGTGAAAGAAACAGAATGCAAAAAACCCCTCTCTGTAAGCCCCTTCATTTGAGAGTGAGTAGTTACTATATCAGTTCAATATTAATAAAGTATCACATACCCTTTCAAGTTTAAAAGGGAAACCCATGGGTATTTGGGATATATATGTATTATAATGTTGATTCTGCATATATTTGCATAATAGTTTAAGTTTCCCCACTTGAGGCAGAACAGAAAAGGGCTGCTGCAGGATTTTCAGTACATTCTGCAGAGGAGTGGCCAGGAGTAGTTTCAAATTCTCATGAAAGGGAATTTGTTTTCTCCTGTGATCCTGGTCTCTCTCTCTCTCTCTCTCTTTTCCTCTTTCCTCCCTCTCAATTGCTCTTTATTCTCTTTTTACTCTACTTCCCTCTCTTCCTTTCTTTTTAAAGTGCCTTTCCCTCTCTTTCTCTTTAGAAATATTTTTTATATATTAAACTGTGAATATATATTTATTGAATAAGCTCTTTTGATGCTGTTCTTTATTTTAAAATTTGTGAGTTGACAACTTCCTCTTAGTTTCAAGAAAGCCCTAGGAAATTTAAAGTAGTAATAGGTAGGCTTTACTAATAATTGCCCCCAATTAGATCAATTTCTTACTTATTCTATTGGTACTTTAATTGTTGTTATAAACAGTAAAAATTGAATATGAAGGTTACCAAAAATGTGGGTTTCTCTACCATTTACCAGGAAAACAACATGGTGTATGTTACCATTGCTTTGCATTTGGCTTCCGTGGAGGATAGAAGTTTACTGCTAACTTTACTAACAGTGAACTGAGAATAGAATATTAACATAGGAAGGAAAAAACATAGAATAGCAACTAAAATTTTCAGATCACCCAAATACTCCATCTTTTTGCAAATTGTTTCTGCACACAGAACTCTTCAACAAAGTAGTTTTCAGGCAGATTATTTGACTTGTGGTTTTACCCCTACCTTATGCGTTCATGTATCACACCCTACTTGCTCTGGTTTTAGGAAACCTAGAAACCAAATTAACTTTCTCCTTTCCATCCCCCACCTGAGCACAGGGCAGATTGGGGCCATGAACTCCAGGAATAGCCTGTGCTTATCTCATTTGGTCTCTCTGCTCTTTCTGATTCTGACTCATTCGTTCTCTCCGTCTTCTGCCTTGGACCCTCTGTCTGGACACAGAAATGAGCTAAACCCCAGCTCATTTTTCATATCACCTCAGATACTTTGAGAGGTGTCTCTTCCATCCAAGAAGGCTTTCCCATACACCAGCTAATCAGTAATCAACAACCAATGCACTTTCTGGCATAAACAACACATGTTCTTACTTAATACATGGCCTTAGAGCAGCGGTTCTCAACCTGTGGGTCGCGACCCCTTTGGGGGTCGAACGACCCTTTCACAGGGGTCGCCTAAGACCATCGGAAAACACATATATAATTACATATTGTTTTTGTGATTAATCACTATGCTTTAATTATGTTCAATTTGTAACAATGAAATTGGGGGTCACCACAACATGAGGAACTGTATTAAAGGGTTGCAGCATTAGGAAGGTTGAGAACCACTGCCTTAAAGGGTCGTGGCATTAGGAAAGTTGAGAACCACTGCCTTAGAAGCAGCTCCTTCCAGGAATGGCCCAGTTTGGTGAGGGAAAATTCTCAACAGTTTATGCGTAGACTGATCCAGCTTATGGATATCACATTATTATTTGCAGCAAGTCCTGATTTTCCATCTGGGGCAAATTAATTCCCATCGTGCAGTCTCTCATGCTGTAGCCCTTCAGCAGACACTTAATATCTGCATGGTTTCAAGCTTAGGCAGTTATGATACAACTAGAGGCCCAGTGCCCGAATTCGTGCATGGGTGGGGTCCCTTGGCCTGGCCGGTGATCGGGACCGA